>NC_056747.1:435110730-435300730 GCF_019279795.1 Protopterus annectens | reverse complement strand
CTGTGGTGCTAACAGATCTAATACTGCCTAATACTGTCATAGACTCCAGTGGGTGTGCACTATAAATGTATTGAGCTCAGTTTTCACCAGTAGTTACGACAAAGATTGGTACAGCTTATCCGTGAAACAGTTTATCATGCAATCTCAATCATGGTGTTTGGCTACAGGTCAGAACTTGTGGACACGTGTCCTGATACTTCTGTCTCTACATGCAGAGATGCCCTGTAACATTGCTGTAGTGCAATCATTTGGAATTTTCACGCTGGTGTAGTGCAAAAGCATTCTTTGCATCACTCGCTCTTCATGCATTGTGCAGTCCTGCTAAAAACAGGTTGTGCTGTATAGTATGTTTTTTAATACCTCCCTTTGTCTGAGCTTTAGCTGATGCAAAGCTATGTCTGTTATGTTTTATATAATTATAACTAATGTTTTCATGTGAGTACATCATGCAAATGTTTATGAGTAAGTAGATATGAGCTTTATTAGCTCAGACAGATTTATATGTCTCAATTTGTCTGTATACAGTTAATAATATAGCTCATATGTACACATTTATTTGTGTCTAATTGTATTTTATCTTCCCTGGATGCCATCTGAAAATGAAATTTTCACAGCTGGAATTTCCCAGTCAAAAATGTAAATAAATAGGTAAAGTAAATAACCAGGATTACACATTCTTACTCCATTCTTGACATAAAGAAGAAATTGGCCTATGCCAAGCTTGTAAAAGAGACTTGCAGATATCACTCGTCGGTTTGTCTGTGTGTGTCTCTCTCCTTTTCTGCCAGTCTATATGATTATTTATTTCCAGCTATAATTTCAGGAATGCAAATTCTTTATATTTTTGATTGAGGAATGCAGTGGACATTAATTAGGCTAAGATATTGTTTTTGTAATGCTCTTTACATATTTGTTTGCCTAATACCTTGAAGTTTTAACTTATTTTAGTTACATTTTATAATCAATTATAATACTGATTTGTTAACAAATGATTCACTGAGTCATTACTTGCCATACAATATACACTGAAGATTATCAGGTCAAAAAATAAATAAAAAATAATTGGTAATAAGTGTAAAAATAACCCAATACATCTTAAAGAGGAGTAAAGATCTCCTGCATCCATGTGTGTGTGTGTGTGGGGGGGGGTTGATTCCCACATATCCCACTATAAAATCTTTACCCTCAGGAGTTTATTAACACTAACATAAGGTTATGTACACACTTGAAATGAAGATTTATTTTACACCTTTGATTACTGACTGTTTTTTTTTCCCTGTAGATCAGTTTTTGGTATCAAGCAATGATTAAATGCATAATCACTGGCCACATCACACTAATTCTACTTTAACTTTTTTTTCCAAATTACTTTTTGAGATAGTAGTTGCAGATGCATAAACACATTGTTATAGTAGGATCTAGAAACAACTAATGGATACTCAGATATACGATAAGATGTATGATTAATATTTCATTATTTAATTATATACATTATTTATATATGTGTGTGTGTGTGTGTGTGTGTGTGTGTGTGTGTGTGTGTGTGTGTGTGTGTGTATATATATATATATATATATATATATATACACACACACACACACACACACACACACACATATATATATATATATATATATATATATATATATTTATATATATATATACACACACACATATATAAGATTCACATGCATTAAAAAGGTGGTAGTACTGCAACCTAATCCTAACACAGTCTTGCCGCACAACTCACCTTTGCAAAACCCTTTATTTAACACTACCTCAATTCATGCAGTGTGTCTGAATTTGGTGACAGGGTTTTGTGTTTTTTTTTCACATGTTTTCAACAAAGTGAGTTTTCATCACTAGTGACATTAACTCATATCTATATCTCTATCTATATATAATGTGTATATTTGTATACACACATGCATATATATATATATATATATATATATATATATATATATACATATGTGTGTGTGTGTGTGTGTGTGTGTGAGTGTGTGCAATCTGTTCTCCCATGGAAAGCAGCCAGCATGCTGAAACACATAGGAACAGAACATTTGCTTTTCAGAGTGTTTGCTCTTATTCCCAAACAAAAAAAAATCACTCTTCTGAGCATTCACTGTTATGAAAAACAGCCACATTATATATATATATATATATATATATATATATATATATATATATATATATATATATTATATATATATAAAAATCATAATATATATTATGTATATGTGTATAACTAGATATACACATCAATTATTGTTTTTGTATTTCCTGTTTTGGGGCATTTTAACAATATATCATGTAGAGAATTATTTTTTGGAAAACATGATTTGTTTAATAATGCTCCATAGCATTGTGACGGTTAGAATATAGCTATGCACCCTGTGGAACAAAAGCATTATATGAAGCCTCTAGACATTGTGTAAGTCAATTTATTTCAGAAGGTGCAAGAAATGCCACCCACACATTTCCCACAATTATATGCACTGTTAAAATTACGTGATGATCAACTTTATTTGCAGTTAGTTTGTTTTATCACCTTGGGATTCCAATTCCCAGAGACTCTGTAAGCTTTTGAGGTCAGAAGGAATTAGATAATTTCTGTAGCAGAACATATTAGTTATGTAAGTCAGACAGTTCTTGCTGTATGCAGTATTAACATGCTGTACTTGTTGTTCACTGCAATTTAAAGGATGGTCATTATTCATTTTCCCTTAATAATTTCCATGCCCCTAGAATAATTCCTTCTCATTTTTTCTTTCTCCTATGAACATTTAACAAATGAGTTATTTGTGATAGCTGAGAAGCTGTAATCATTTAACACTGCATTACTTATTTTCAAGTTGTTTCATGTTATCACTTTAGGAGGGGTTTGAAGTTTATGACCTGTGCCCTAAGTAAGGTCTCAAAACTGAGAATTTGTTTTGGGGTAATGGGCTTATTTATGCTAATAAAGACATGACCACAGTTGTCATTTGTCCACTTGCAAAATGTTAGTTTACTATTTGGTAGGCTTCAGAAATTATCTGTAATTCAACAGTCAGATGAAGTTCTAAACGGACAGCAATAAAAGTGATAATTATTGTTGTCAATAAGTAGTTTATTTTCTTTCCGTGTTTTGTACAGTTTCATTTTTGGAAACTTATTTTCGTAATTTCTACACTCATAGCTGCTCTGTTCAATTTATTTTATTTATGATTGTCAGCAGAACTAATTACAATGATTATATCTCTCTTGTGATACTAACTGCATTGCTACTGCATTCATATGAGTAATCCAGTCACTTGATAACATATTGCATTAGTTTTGTCAAATGATGAAAACAATGCAATCAAGGAGTATGCTGGCACACTTTAGAGCATTAAAAAATCCCTAACATCCCATACATCATGCCGTAATAAATATAAAGTTCACACAAATGCATTAAAAAATAAAAAAGTATCCAAACGTTATATGTCACAGATATGAGGAAGGGTTGGCACCATTAGGCAAAAGCATGTGAGTCAAATGGTGAGTAAGATAACTGAAGAGTGCACTCATGTGTGGGTGACATGGTGAGTTTGGTCACTAGGGAGTGCATTCATGTATGGGTCACATGGTGAGTGAGGTCACTGAGGGGTGCACTCAAGTGTGGGTCACAGTGACTGAAATCACTGAGGAGTGCACTCATTCATACTGGTGCACTCTGATGGCCTGACTTGTCACAAACCACCACAGAGAATGAACACAGATGTTTTGTTATAGTAATATAGTCTAGGAAAAGGTTTGAGTCATGCTAGTCGTGATATCATTTTAAGAATCCTCACTGATCTCTGAGACTGAGATTATGCTTAAATTGGCTACACCAACATTTCAGATGTGCCTAGTGATCAATGCACTGAGAAGATATTCATTTCTGTGACTGCTTCTTTCTCTTCTGTGAAAGACACACAACTCTCCTTCAAAAATGAGTAAAGTTACAGGACCGATGAACAAACAGAAACTATTTGCTTGATGTAATAAAACACAAAGCAATCACACAGAATAAATATCATATGAAGAAAGTTCAAGCCATAAACTTCATAAAACAACAGGAACTTGGCTCTTCTGGTGAACTCGGAATAACACAGTAGAGACACACTTATCCGTTCATGGTATCATTAAAAACAACTTTTATTTAACCAAAAAAAAAAATTAGTAAAATATGCTCTTTTGTCTTTTCATTAAGGAACTGCATCAGATACAACCATAATAAATCATTTCACATTTAAATATATCATTTCCACCCTACATACACAGCTGATCTGCGCAACATCAAAACCCAACCAATCAGTGCTTCAGAGTCATGATATTTACACCCCTGACATAACAAACAATTCTTCTATGAAACATACTTTAAACCATCACAAAAATTGTTCTCATCAAAAATTAACATGATGAATTGACATAAATATACATATAAATTCAACGTTCTAGTGCTTTTAACTTTAGAATACTAGAAATTAAAACTTGATCATTAAGACCAGGCCCGAATGTTGCATTTAAACTTAACTGCCAAACTAGTTCATGTCATTCAAGTAGTAGCGTCCACACCCCCCCTTCACCAAGTTCACATGCACAGCCAAGTTCTTCTTGTTTCATAAACATTTAATTTCTCATCTTCTGTAAAATTATACTTGCTATTATTAAATCTATGAAAAAAACAGATCCCAGCAGTTCCCTAATCTCACTAAACTCCATTTTTTCGTGAAGAGGAGTCAATATCAACAGTTATGCTTTGAATATGTGCGGCAGCTTAAAGATAGGTCTGGCTGAATTACTTATGCAAATTACAATTATTTTTCTTATAGTTCTCCTTCCTTTCCTCTTCTTGCAACTTAACAAACTGTTAGAAAAATATGTATTAATGTATATGTTTAGTGCTTATTAGAAGCTAAAAAGGTTAACACATTTCATTCTATTTTATGTACAGCCTAATTCTGTATGGAATTACAAGATGCTTTTCAAACTGCAGTATGCTTTCTGAAATTGCAAGATGCTCTCTGACCTAGTATTTGCTAGCACAGCAAAATTCATGTTTATGCCTTTTGGAAATTTACTGAGAAGCAGGTGATTATCTGCTAGGTCAGGAAAATGAATGAATAGTGAATGAATAGAACAATACTGTTTTCTATAATGTGATTGAATATGAACAATCAGCTCTGTTCGTGTTATGAGAACATGCACAGCTGTGGAAAAGAAAAGATACATCAAACAAAGACTGCTTGAAGAAATTAACTATAATCTGTACTTGCTTTGTGCTCAAATTAGCCATAGTACCTTGAATGGTAACATTGCATAGTGAGAAGTCATATCATTACGGCCACATTGTTTTTCTTAGGAAGTTTTTTTTGTAAACTTGATATGCCAGCAGAAAATCATGGACAAACAGCTGCTATGAAATAATATTGAACTTGTGATTTATTACGTCAGCTTAGTAGGCAATGCCTTGTAAGAAATGTATAAGAATAGCTTCACTTCCTGATTCTAGTTAGACAAACTCTGTATTAGCACATTTTTGTCTCCTTGCTGCAAGATTAAAGTGCCTTAACCTGAACCTGCCATGTGTTGATCATTTTGAAGTTATTTTTCCTTTGACAGATTGGTCCTTCGGACCGGAAACTCTCACTTCACCTCAGGTCAGATGGGCCAGGTGGCATGAAACTGTACAGGGAAGAAACCACATCGGTTCTTCTGCTTTGAAAGACCTCCGACTGACTTGCCGTTCAAAAGAGGCCAGCCACTTTTCTGATCTGCGACTGGAGGATGAGTTAGCATACGAACCAGAGACGGTCAATTACAGAGGCTCAGGTAAGGTGAGATTTACCTTTTTTCTGTTTTAGATCAGGGACTTGATTTGAATCATCTGTCAGGAGATTTGTTTTGTACAAGTCAGGGACAGAAAGATTGCAGTCTTGTCATAGATCAGGGAAACAGAATAGGTAAGACAGTTATTCTAGATAAACTGTGAAATAGAAAATCATGGTACCATGTGAAAATAAGAAGGGTTACGTAACATTTTTCAACAGTCAGAACAATATGGGTAATAAGTGCACAAAAAGTTCCCAAGACCCACTGCTAACCGAAGATGTAAAATATATGCAATTACAGCATGACGACAATGTTAGATACTATACAAAATAGGTTAATAAATATGACTTTAATGGTAAATTAGAAAAATCCTCACTTATTAAACTCATCAAACAGCTTAAAACTGACGCAAAACGTCAGGTAAAAAAGCAACATCAATTAGGTATTCCTCAGGCACACAGGTGGATTGAGGAAGCAAATCGTAGGGAACAAAAAAGTAATAATTCAAAAGCTATGTTTCTAGATAAAGAAGACAATAATTTGGTAATAGCATCAACCCCTCCACCCCCTCCGCTTCCCGCACCAGAATATGAAGCAAGTGGGCAACCTGGTCCACCTCCGCTATACTCGGCTGCCACTGCAAAGCCAAGACCGTATGTTAGAGATCCCATCGAGACTAGGTCTCGAACACATAACTTAAGAGGGGATACTGAGTTATATGAAATAAACAAAAATTCATGAGCTATGAGTGAAGAAGAGATATGTCCACTCATAGAAGTACCAAATCCTCAGGCAGGACAGGCAGGACAGGACCCGACTCTCCTAGTATATAGACCGTGGACAGCGGAAGACATCCAGAAAGCCACAGAGGGAATTCCCCATCCAAAAGTTAATTTTAGAAAATTCTTAGAAGACTTACAGGGCATGAGGTTAAGTTATCACTTAAATGGAGAAGAAGTAGAAAAAGTAGTTAGACAAATCATAGGTCCAGATTGGCACATGATCAGTGGCAACTGGAATCCCCGTGACGCAGAACACAAGCCACTCCCACATAGCAACGCAGAACTGGATAACAGAGTGAAAGGTCTAACAGACCGAATCTCTGAGAAGTGGAAGCCTAGGGCAGACTGGACTTGCATTAATCAATGCATTCAACAGGAAGGTGAAACTGTTGACAGATATTATGCTAGATTATTAGAGTGTTTTAATAACCATTGTGGAATGCAGGTACCTGAAGACCAAACATATGATTCCCCATATGAGCAAAAACTAAAGAATGCATTTTTGAAAGGCAGTATTTTGCCTATAAGCAGCTTTATTACAAAGCACATGGTAGACCATCGTACGAGTAGATTGCAGTCACTACTTGAATATGCTAGCCATGCCGAAAGGCATTTTAACAGTAAAAAGAAAAAGGAAGCCCAAGTATTTTCCGTAGAAGATGGAGCAGAATGTTATGTGGTACAGTCCAGAAAAAAGGGAAAGAAAAATGCCCAGGGAAACAAACAATCTGACAAACGATCAGAAGAGTTTGAAGAGAGAAAGAAAAGGGGTGAATGTTTTAAGTGCGGAAAGAAAGGACATTTAGCAAGGGATTGCAAACAAAACAAGAATGTAGCCATGGAAGATAAGGAGGGTGAGGACTGACTATATGATAGTCAAGAATCACTAGAAGGGAATAACCAAGAAAAGACAAATGCAAATGTGATAGAGGGAGTAGAGGAAGTACAAGAAATCACAGTTGGTGAAGAAAGTGAAATTTTGGACTTAGCATTATTGAGCCTAGAGCTCTATTTAGCAGACACGAAACCAGAAGTTAACACTTCTGGTAGAGGGGAGGGAAGTTAAATTCCTGTGTGACTCAGGGGCTTCACAAACCCTGACACATCCTTCCAAACTACCAGAAAATTCAGAATCACTTGATTACATATTAGTAAAAGCAGCTAATGGACAGCTGTATCGGGAGCCACTCTCCCATAACATAGCAATAACTGACCCTGTTTCAGGGATGACCCAGAAAAGCAAAATTGTTGTTTCTGCAAAATGCCCAGTAAACCTTTTGGGCAGAGATCTTATGCAAATATTTGGCATAGCAGTAGTTCCGACTATGCAGGGTATGGAAGCACAGTGACAAATGGATACTTTTGTGGTGCGACCGGAGGGTGAAACATTTTATTGGTACAGCCAGGACTTAGTCACGACTGGTCCAGGGGCAGTAACCGAAGAACTGATGAACTTAGCCATCAGTAAGTCCCCCTCCCTTGACACTGATAAACAACATTTGTTGCACAGTACTCTGTATTATTGTAGCACACCAGGACCTGATAAGGAATATGAGCAAGAACTGTTTAAAACACTGCAAACAGATTAGTATTACGTAATCTGTACTGGGACACAGAAGGGAACAGTGTAGTTAGCTGTTCATTGCCCCAGGAATTCTTTGCACTCTATAAATCTAATCGATTACCACATGTTAGTTTAACTAAGGACAAGAATGTGAAATGGGTAGATCTAGGAGAAAAAGTCACAAAGTGGGAAAAACAAACAGAGTTAGAATTGTCAGAACAGGGAGTACAGAAGCAGAAGTTAAATTTGATAATGCAGACACACCCAGCTGTACACTTGCAGTCTAGAGAGGACAGCTGATTAGCACTCTTACTAGAAGAGGAAGAAAAAGCTTTACGGAGCATACCAGAAACTCTCTGGTCAACAGGGAAATCAGATGTAGGACTAATTAATACAGCAGGACCAGTTACTATTATGCCAAAATCAGCATTTAGACCTCAAAAGAGACAGTATCCCTTAAAAAAGGATGCAGAAGTAGGAATCAAACCTATAATAGCAGCTTTACTTAAGGAAGGAGTACTGGTAGAATCTCCCGATTCACCATGTAACACACCCTTATTTCCTGTCAGGAAAGCAAACGGAGAATGGTGTATGGTCCAAGATTTACAAGCTGTAAATGACGCAGTAATACCTAGAGCACCTACAGTGCCAGATCCACGCACCCTATTAAATGATTTGAAGCCTCAACAGAAGTATTTTTCTGTGGTAGATATTAGCAATGTGTTCTTTTCGATACCGATACACCCTGACAGCCAACATTGGTTTGCATTCACATTTCAGGGGAAAAGGTATACATACACGTGACTACCACAGGGGTATTGTGAAAGTCCAACAATATTTGCACAAGAGATGGCAAGCAACTTGGTGGGATTTAGCCCACCAAAAGGCAGCCAAATTTTACTTTATGTAGACGACATCCTGCTGGCAGCCCCACCCAGCAAGAATGCAGAGAAGATACCGTAGCATTACTACAATTTCTATCCACTCAAGGACATAAAGTAAACAAAAACAAATTGCAGCTTTGGAGAAAGCAGGTTAAATACCTGAGATATGTAATATCCAAAGAAGGCAGAACATTACATGAAGATAGGAAAATAGCAATTTTACAAGCACCCAAACCGACTACCAAGAAGGAAATGATGTCCTTCCTGGTCACGGCTAATTTCTGTCGGAGTTGGATTCCAAACTATGCCTTGGAGTCTGCTCCACTGACCAACTTGATATACAAAAAGCCTATGGCAGCACAAGATTTATTACAATGGACACCAGAAGCAGAATCAGCTTTCTGCAAACTGAAACAACTGATAACATCCTCATTAGTTTTAGGATTACCAAACTATCAGAAACGTTTTATCCAATCTGTAGATTGTAAGCAAGGTTACATGACATCAGTGTTAACACAGCAACATGGGGATAAGCAATGCCCCATAGCTTATTATTCATCACAGCTGGACCCAGTGGCGCGATCCCTGCCCCACTGTGTACAAGCAGTAGTTGCAGCTGCAATGGCAGTACAGGCTTTGGCCTCAGTAGTGTTGTTCCACCCTCTCACATTGAGAGTGCTTTATGCAGTCGCAATTATTTTACTGCAAGAAAAAGTAGCATATCTTTCTCCTGCTAGACATCTTTCCTGTATGACTATTCTCTTGAGCCAACCACATATGACAATTGAACAATGTACAACTTTAAATCCGTCTACCTTGCTCCCGACCCCTGCGGATGGCACACCACACAGCTGCCTGCAGGAGATTGAGCAAAAGACACTGCCTAGAAAAGATCTAACGGATGTTCCCTTGGATGATGCCGAGGTGACATATTACGTGGATGGCTCATGTAGAAGGGGTCCTACAGGACAGAACCTAGTGGGGTATGCAGTAGTTTCTGATACTGAGATTTTAGAAGCAAAGTCTTTACCACACAACTTATCTGCACAAGCAGCAGAATTGATTGCCTTAACAAGGGCATGTACCTTGGCAAAGGGTAAATGTGTGAATATTTTTACAGACAGCCAGTACGCTTTTTCTACTGTACATGTTTTTGCAGAACAGTGGAAAAATAGAGGAATGATAACATCTACTGGTAAACCGATTAATCATGCGCAGTTTATTTTAGATTTGTTAGAATCCATTCATTTACTTCAGAAAGTAGCAATTTGTAAATGTGTAGCTCATACCAAGCAACAGGATAGGATTTCAAAAGGTAATGCGAGAGCTGATACAGCTGCAAAGCAGGCAGCTTCAGCTTCAGAAGTATTTCTTTTGAGTGAGGAATTACAACCTACTGAGATTTTAGATTTAGAAATGTTAAAAACAATGCAAACACTCACTATGAAAATAGAAAAACAGAAATGGATAAAAAGAGGAGCAATTCTTGAGAAAGGGCTGTACATCTCCAAAGAAGGAAAACCAATTTTGCCGTCTAACTTGTTTAGATATGCAGCTTTGTTGAGCCATGGGCAGTACCATGTCTCAACAGGGGGGATGGTACAGTTAGTGAACCGAGTGTTCACTGCATATGGATTTACAAACCACACAAAAAATTTTTGTGCAGCATGCCATGTTTGTAACAAGCATCATGCACAAGGGGCATTGAAGCCTAAGCAAGGGAGTTTCCCAACACCACCATACCCATTCCATACTATCTGTATGGATTTCATAGAACTAAACAAATGTGAAAATAAGAAATATAGTCTTGTCATTATAGATATGTTTTCCAAATGGGTGGAAGCTTTTCCGACCAAAAATCCAGATGCAGCTACTGTTGCAAAAGTCCTTGTTAAAGAAATTATTCCTAGATTTGGCATACCGGAAAAGATCTACAGTGACAATGGCACACA
The DNA here is from genome assembly GCF_019279795.1 of Protopterus annectens. NCBI lineage: Eukaryota > Metazoa > Chordata > Ceratodontiformes > Protopteridae > Protopterus > Protopterus annectens. Next base: position 435,289,707 of record NC_056747.1, on the reverse strand, counting down.
CTTTGTAAATCAGACTATACAACAGTTGAGCCGATATTTCGGAATTTCCTTAAAGAACCATTGTGCATACCACCCCCAATCCGCAGGATTAGTAGAGAGGCATAATGGGGTTTTGAAAAACAAACTTAGGAAATTGATTAGTGAGACGCAAAAGAACTGGGTGCACTGCCTGCCTCTGGCACTGTTGAGCATGAGAACTGTTCCAAATGCAAAGGGGTTAACTCCTTTTGAAATACTGTTTGGGAGGGCATATTATATACCTCAGTGGAAACCTCTCATGCCTGCAGACCAGGAGGCCGACAGTTCACTTGCAGAATATATGAGACGACTTTTAAGTAATAAACAACTTTTGCAGTTAAATTCTGTTTCAGATAAAGAACAAACCAGACCATCAGAAGCAGCAGTAGTCCCAGGCACGTGGGTCTGGGTGAAAGTTATCAAGAAGAAGAATTGGACCACACCAAAGTGGGAAGGGCCATACCAAGTGCTACTGTCAACACCCACTGCAGTCAAGATCGCAGAGTGAGCATCCTGGATTCATCTGACACACTGTAAATTGGTTAAAAACTTTGAATTGGACAAAAAACTTGTTACTGTTACACAAGAACAAAATGACCAGATATGGAGCAAATAGAAATGTTGAACAACCTCAGAAGTATTGTATAATCATTTTGTTGGCCATACTGATAACATTAATCTTTTTGTTGTGGCCTTTCCTTTTTCCAGCCACACGAGCTGAACTGAATAAACGAGATTTGTTACTTATAGACTGGCATCCGAACTTTAACACTTACCAAGCAATTAAATATGTGTATGCTGAAACTTTTAATGTTTCGAATTGCTGGATCTGCACAGCTATACCAACAGCATACGGGGGATTATTAATGACTGCTGTCCCCCTAGGGGTCAATGAGACCTGGGAAAATTTGATTTTTTATACTACAACTGCGAAATCACAAGACAAAATAGCATTGTACCTGCCTGTTACACAAAAGGGAATTGTATGTTTTTACAAAAATTATACTGTACAGGTGGGTTGGAGCAATTGTAATGTGACTGTTCCTTATAAATGTTACATCAAAGCTAATAATGCAGGTTATATTTGTGATACAAACTATGACTCATATTTTGAACTTATGCACAAAACAATTGATGAAGTGCAACGTAATCCTGTTCTTTTTAAACAACTATCTATCATTGATAAGAAAATGTTTCATGCAGGGCAAGTATATATTAATATTAAAGTAGAGAATTGTTATTTTGTGTGTGGGAAAAAGGCATACAAATGGTTACCTGAGAATTGGTCCGGCAGTTGTTTTTTGGGTTACCTGGTTCTGGCCATACAACACACTACAGTTTTGCCTCAGGGAAGAATTCGAACCTGGAAATCCAATCAAGAGACCTGAGAATCCAATGGGATGAATTGAAGCAGGCTGGAGAAACCATAACTCCATGAAAAATAAAGATAAACTGACACACATGGACTTGAGTGACACTATCATATTGTGGGCAGGTATAGCCCTTGCATATGGCGCAGTGAAATCAATTTGGGAGCTGAGAAAACTGTCCAAACTTCTCGAAGTAATGAGCAATGCAACATTTTCTGCTCTCGAATTAGTGACTGATGAACTGAACGTTATGAGAACTGTGGTGCTTCAAAACCGCATGGCTCTCAACTTCACCCTAGCGGCGAAATGTGGTATGTGCGCTTCAATAAAAGAGGAGTGCTGTTCATATATTCCTGACAACCAGCATGAGATAAACGACCATCTTGAGGTGATTCAGCAAGTGTCGGCCATGACCAAACCAGGCCCAAACCCACTGACGGATTTTTTTCCAGAGTTTGTTTGGGGGGTGGGGTAGCATCCTAATGAACATCCTGATTGCCATTTGTGTGGGATTACTCCTATTAGGAGTGTGTGTTTGTTGTGGTATTCCCTGCATGAAAAGATTAATCAAAGATTTTATAGACATGTCAGTTTCTGAGACTTTGTATCAAAGTACTGACATTGAAGAACTGTTGAAAAATGAAACACTTTCATAAGTTTAAACTGAATGACTCTCTTAACTGCAAATTCTGAACAGAAAGAGGTTAGGAGAAGAAGCAACTGTTTATGCTTTTGAAAATAGAATAAAAAGTATTAACAGGGGGGAAATGTTAGAAATATATGTATTAATGTATATGTTTAGTGCTTATTAGAAGCTAAAAAGGTTAACACATTTCATTCTATTTTATGTACAGCTTAATTCTGTATGGAATTTCAAGATGCTTTTCAAACTGCAGTATGCTTTCTGAAATTGCAAGATGCTCTCTGACCTAGTATTTGCTAGCACAGCAAAATTCATGTTTATGCCTTTTGGAAATTTACTGAGAAGCAGATGATTATCTGCTAGATCAGGAAAATGAATGAATAGTGAATGAATAGAACAATACTGTTTTCTATAATGTGATTGAATATGAACAATCAGCTCTGTTCGTGTTATGAGAACATGCACAGCTGCGGAAAAGAAAAGATATATCAAACAAAGACTGCTTGAAGAAATGAACTATAATATGTACTTGCTTTGTGCTCAAATTAACCATAGTACCTTGAATGGTAACATTGCATAGTGAGAAGTCATATCTTACCGGTGGTCATCAAGGCCACATTGTTTTTCTTAGGAATTTTTTTTGTAAACTTGATATGCCAGCAGAAAATCATGGACAAACAGCTGCTATGAAATAATATTGAAAGAAATTGTGATTTATTACGTCAGCTTAGTAGGCAATGCCATGTAAGGAATGTATAAGAATAGCTTCACTTCCTGATTCTAGTTAGACAAACTCTGTATTAGCATGTTTTTGTCTCCTTGCTGCAATATTAAAGTGCCTTAACATGAACCTGCCATGTGTTGATCATTTTGAAGTTATTTTTCCTTTGACACAAACATTTTCAGGTAACTGTACCCCACCCACCTTATTGCAGTTACTGACATCATGCCACTGCAGTTTAAGAGTTTTATAGCCAATTAGACTGCAAAACGTTTCCATCTGTTGTCATGATCTTACTGTGCTTGGAAACAAAATGTATATCCTAGATTCCTTAAAGCTACAGAAAATATCATTACTGTCCCCTTAGCTTGTGACCTACTTTAACTAAGCATTGTGACTATATTTCTTCAGAATGGAAGAAGGGCACACTTGCTTGCATTCTAAAGCCAGGGGATTCATATCTGCTTAACAACTACTGAGGAATCTCCATTCTTTCCATCTTGGATAAAATACTGGAGAAAACTATCAATACCGTTACTGAATTTTGGAATGCAAATGGAATTTTATTTAGACAGTAGCACAGCTCTTACGTGGGATATGGCACCATGCCTGTTGTGTGGTACCTGATATATGCTATTACCTGTAACACAGACATTGAACTGATTAGGTGAGCAGTTCTTGCTGACCCCTTCATGCCATTTACTTCAGGAAACAGGGAATCCTGCATAATTAAAAATACTCATTTTCAGATTTAGAGCTAACCTAGTGCAATACCAGGTGAAAGATCCATTCATTGCACCATGCAGCCACATTTGTACTGTATTTCAGGGCTCAGTGACTGGACCTTTACTGCACTATTTTTTTTTGCTAGTAATATAACCTAAACTTTTCCCAGGCTGTCTGCTCAGATAACACACAAGTTTGCTGGTCCTCCTGCATTCTGACTTTCCTGCTTATGATATATTTTTACCAGTTAACAAAGACTTTGCCCTGGTTGGAGATTACTTCAGAGATGACCACCTGTCATTCAGTCATAAAATCAACACTATTCTACTTGGCAGTGATTCATACCACATTGTCTTTTTGTCGAATTGATCGGTCAGATATACATATGCAACCATGTTGGAGATTATTACTTCACTGAACTATCTGGGCATTATTCTAATGTTCCTTATATTTTATTTTAATATGGATGATTTAAGTATATGTATATATTTTTTATATATGTATTTTATAAGTACAATAGAGTATTTAAGAAATTTAGGTATGATGTGCTTTTAAATAATTTGCATAATTAATTTGGGTCTTTATCTGAATGGCTGGCTTGTTCATGTGATTTTCAAATGTTCCTCTATTTAAATGTGATTTGTATAAGTTGATTTTATGTGCTGATGAAGGGTGTAGACCCGAAAGCTTCATTAAAGCTGTTTGTTCGTGACTACTGTGTTTTTGGATACTACATTATGCAAAATTCCCAGTTTTACTTAACTCTGAAGACTCTTCTCAAAAAGTTTGCCATTATCTAGGTGCCCAAGTACGTGTATAAACAAATTCCTAAATAAACCACTTTCTAGGAAGAGAAACTCTTAGGTCCACAGGAAGGGGTATTCTTCTACACCAGAGAGCATATACATACATATATATATATATATATATATATATACATATATATATATATATATATATATATATATATATATATATATATATATATATATATATATATATATATACATATATATATATATCTTCCTCCTTGTTGATAGCTATCAAATTATTGTGGGTTTGCCAGAACAAAATGGCACACTTTATTCTGCTAACTACTGAGAAGGAACATCACTGCCTACCACTAAGCAGACTATGATAGCTACCCATAGAAACAAGAACAGAACCTCTGCTATCAACCTTTGTGAGTATATTCTTTATAATTTTCTTTGCCTTGGTGGGTGAGAAATGTTTAAGAATAGTGGAATACTCTTCTGATTCCATGAGTTACCTAGGTTCTCCATGGCTCTGTAGGTATTTACGGCTAAAACATTTGTATATAACAGGGCCTACCCTGTACTTGTTCTCAGAACTGGGCACATATTACTCATTCTGATAAATGGCACCCAAAGCACTAATGATCTCAAACACATACATGCTTGCTACCTTCTTACTTAGTGTTTGTGGATGTTTTGGCTTAATCTTCTTTCTCTGCCTATATATATATATATATATATATATATATATATATATATATATATATATATATATATATATATATATATATATATATATATATATATATATACCATCTTTTGACTTAGCTTTTCTGCCTTGCTTCATAGGAATCCCCAGTAGTGTGCTCGCATTCCCCTCAGCAAAAGTTTCATCCTGCTTGGCCAACCTCCATTCAACCCAATGTTACCCTGTCTCATTGCCCTGCACTGTGAAACCCTGCATCGGTGGAACACTTAAGTGCTTTCAGCTACACTAGTTCCCCTCAGCAAAAGTTTCATCCTGTGTCTTGGCCATCCTACAACCAACCCAATGTTACCCTGTCTCGTTGCCCTGCACTGTGAGACCCTGCGTCGGTGAAACACTAAAGTGCTTTTAGCTACACTAGTGTATGTTAGAGTTGTATTTAATCTGTCCTCTAAACTGAAGACTCTTTCCCCTTTCACTGTACACATGCACACTACTGGTCCCCCCATTTTTCACTTCCTATTATACTCCTACGTCAATTACTTAAAACTACTTTCTCTTAGAAAAAGTTTATCTATATACCTGCAGCCCATACTTCAATTGTTTTTCCCTGTAGAAGTGGTGGTCTTTTTCACTACACTGTACTAGATTAGTAGCATAAGATTTGTAATTATTAGGAAGATACTGCACTACACTGACCTGGAATTGACTTAGTTTGGTTTTCTTGTTTTCTTTTTAGCAGTTCGCCTAGTCCAGTGTTTCTGACTCACAACCGTGTATTACTTTGTGTTGAACCCCCCTCCCCCACCTTGAACCTGCACAACTCTCTCCCACTCCTGCTTAATTACAGAGGTAACTTCCTTTTACTGTTCTGTCCTGACCAGCCCTATAGATAGGTTCTACAATCTCGAGGACTGGTGTAGCCCCACTCTGTTCTCTGTGCTCCACTCGGCTCACTCCGCTCCCCTACTCTGCTCCCATTTCCCACCTGGCCCCACTACCTCTGCATTTATTCTAACCCCAGATCACCTGACCACACCCTCCTCCAATCAAAGACCTCTCATACACACCCCCTATCAAATTTATACCTTAAAAAGGTACATAGTATCTACTTGCCATGCATTCATACTCACACCCATACTTGAACCCTAAAACCACTATGACCCAACCACTGCTCCCTCAAAAAATACCATTAATCCTAGGATTTCTCTTCCTAACCCTCATATACCTAACAAACATCACATCATTATATACAAACACATCATTCCATATAACACTTTCTCAAACAAATATACACTCACACATTTTCTTTCCTATCTCTTCTACATTATTTAAAGATAGCTTAATCCTACATATTCATAAGTCTCACATAACACCATCTTACACTAGAAAAACATAATTTCGATCCAACATAGAGATAGTGCACACAATTAAACACATACTGCTTATCACTAAAAATCTACTTATATCTGAAGACATACACCCAAACTCTAGACCACAAAACTCTCTACTCTCTACTAGGCAAATCTCTGACCTAGCAATTTTGAATGTCAACATCAGAAGTATCCCTAACAAACTTTCTGACCTGCCTGCATTTATAGCTCACTACTCCCCTGACATACTAACCATTACCGACACATGGCTAAAACCTAGTACCCAAAATGAAGAAATTCTCCCACCAGGATTTAATATCTTAAGACTGGATAGAGTGGGCAAAAAGGGAGGTGGAGTTGCTATCCTCTACAAAAATACAAACATCAAACCTCTACAAACCCCCCCATACCTAAATTTCAAAATGCCAAAACCTTAGGTTCAACCCTAAGCATAAATGACACAAAAACTATTATCATTCTCTGCTGTTATATTCCCCCAAGTAATAACTCTCCCATCATTGAAGAAATGTTACAATGGGCCACAGATAATCTCCCCCAAAAATACATCTTACTAGGTGACCTGAACACTGATTGGTCAGCCTGTACCTCTAACAACCCCACTAACCATATTAATCTTTACAGTTTTACCCAACTTATCCAAGAACCCACTATAATCGACAAAAAAAACCCCCACAAACAGTCTATTTTACATTGGATACAAGTTAACTGCCCCCAACAAAACTATCAGACTTCCTGATGGTCTTAGTGACCATCTCCCCACCTTCCTACTGTGGAAACGTACCAACATAGCTAAACCCATTGTTGTTAGACAAGTCAGAGACGATCGGAAACTAAATATACAAGAACTAAGCAGTATTCTAAAACATAGTAACTGGAAACCATTACAAACCCTAAATCTTGACCAAGCCATGGACTACTTCAACAATAGTCTCATCAATATCCTTGATAGACTTGCACCAATTAGGAAAATAAGAGCCAAGTCAAACTATGCACCATGGCTAAATATGGAAATGAGAGCCCTTCTAAAGTCAAGGATTAAGGCTTGGAGAATTTGGAAGAAATACAATACTAGCCTAGCCAAACAAAGTTACCTACAACTTAGAAGTCAAGCCAAGAGACAAAAGAAACTCGATAGAAAACAATTACTTCCTCAGTATCCAAAACAAACATTCAAAAGGTCCTCAAAAGTTTTGGCTGCCATTAACTCTCTCCTAAAACCAGGCAAAACTACCACTCCCACTCCTAACTCCATGAATGACAACAAGGACATTGCCTCCAATTCAATCACCACTTCACAGAATCCATCTTAATACTATCCTCCCAACTATCCAAAAACAGCCCTAAATATAACCCAACCAAATGCCCTGACAACATCCCATCCTTTACGCTCTCACCCGTTCCCACCTCAACAAATAAAAAACACTTCCTAAAACTGAAACCTACCAACCTTGCCACTGACAATCTACCAGCTAACTTCCTAAAAATAGCTGCTGAATCCTTATCCTACCCTATTTCTATTCTTATCAATCGCTCAATACAAGAAGCATATGTCCCAGAGCTATGGAAGGTATCATACATTATTCCACTACATAAAGGCGGAAGCTCTTACAAATACTCAAATTATCACCCCATTGCCATTCTATCCCCTTATCTAAAATACTAGAGAAATGTATACATTCTCAGGTAACACAACTCATAAACTCATACCATCTCCTCTCCCCCACACAGCATGGCTTCTGACAACACCATAGCACAACCACCACTCTGCTCTCTTTCACCAATCTGATCAACCAACATAGAAATAATAATAACTTTGTATCTGCAATATTTCTAGACCTCTCCAAAGCATTTGACATGGTTTCACATTCCTTACTACTAGACACCCTGACATCCCTATCCTTTGTCCCTTCCGCTATAGCCTGGTTTAAAAGCTATCTGTCAAATAGGCAACAATCTGTCCAATGCAAAGTGTACTATCCCCCTTACTCCCAACTACCATAGGTGTACCACAAGACTCCATATTAGGCCCACTTCTTTTCTCCATACTTACCAATAATCTCCATACCACCACACAGCATGCTTCACTTATACAATACGCTGATGATTCAACTCTTAACTGTTCAGCTCCATCACTTCCCACCCTACAACAACTCACCCAGGAATTCTTTAGCTCTGTGGAAAGTTGGATCACTCACATCCAACTTATCCTAAACCCTACAAAAAACAAATTACTACTTTTCACCCCCAACAAAACCATTTCCTCCCCTCTATCCCTCACTATTTCCTCCAAAAATGGCACTATTATCTCTCCCTCTGACCATACCTAACTCCTAGGCATTGAAGCTGATAAAAGTCTACACTTCAATGTCCACATTTCACAAACTATCAAAAAAGTCCATAAGAAAATGGGAACACTATATAGGCACAGGAAATCCCTCTCGAAACCAGCACAGATTACCCTAGCCCAAACTCACCTCTTGTCTACCCTAATGTATGCTGCTCCAATTCTTACCCAGCTTAGAAAACTTGACCTTGCCAGACTCAAATCATGTTATAATAAAATTGCCAAGTTTGTAAACAACTCCACCTTTAGAACTCACTATTGCCAGGCTCTCAGGGAACTGCAATTGCTGGAACTTTCCCAGCTACTAACCTATCACCAATTAGTCATTGCCTACAATGTGGTAACACATCCAGAAAAAAAACCTGCACTACACCAACTTCTCACCCACTATTATACAAATCGTCCTTTCAGATCTTCCGACAAACTCCTCCTCTGTATCTTTAGGGCTAACAATACTGCAGGAAAAGCACTGTTCTCCCACTCCATAGCTAGAACCTGGAATAATCTCCCCCTGCTCTGATTTCTGCCAATACCTTTTCTCACTTAAAAACTTACCTAGAACACACTTAATGAATAAGTGGCTATGCCCATGTATTTCATAAGTCCTCAAATTATTCCACTTATATACCTCACTTCCTAATATACCTACTATAATATATATTACATTCTAGGTCTTCTCCTAATGCTGATTGAATTTGTATACTTATTCTGTTATTAACAACATGTAACTGTTTTTTCCTGTATATATAGGTCTTGTTATGTCTTCTGCTGTATACTGTATTTTAACATATTGTTTGAAAATTCTCTGTATATTGTATTTTAACATATTGTGTAAAATGTTACTTACTGTGGAGCTTTTCTCCCAGGGCCTCCACTGAAAATGGACCTGTGTCCAGTCGGACCATCCCAGTTAACAAATGTAAAATAAATTAAATAAAAAAAAAATAAATATATATAAAATCTCCTCTTCTACCTTCAGTGTCTTGATGATGTTTTTTGAATATAATCATATGTAAGAGTGTTTGTATTGTATAGCTATGTCACTGCAATATGACAACAATACTATCACAGAATGTTATGTGGTTGCGTTAGTGAGAAACTGCTGTGGCTACCTTTATACCGCGAAGTTTAATTTGCTCTTTTGTACATCACTGAACGTTGGCCCTTTGCCATAGCTGCAAAAGATTTAATTTGAGTCCCTCCTCCATTGCAACTATTGATCAATCAAAAAAGATTTGTTGTGGAGTTTGTAATGCACTTTTGTTTAAATACATGTGATGCATTTAGTACTGCCTATCTCTCAATGGAAGTGCAGGGTTCCACTGAGCTGGAGTCATATGAAGACCAAAAACTTGCTTAAAAGGTGAGAGTCACAAATAAATGTTGAATGTTAAGTACTCTGCCACAGTCAAACTGGAAGGCACATGGTATCTTCTGTTTCAAATGAATATTTATGTTCATTTTAACCAGGGAACATTTTGCCTCCTACATTTGCAAAATAAGCTTATTGTGGTAGCACTTGTATAAAGCTATTTTTATTTGAACCATTTTTTTACCATAACCAAACTGAAATTATACTTTTCTGAGTGCATGTAAATATAAAAGGAAATGTTTTCTGGGAGTGAACTCATCACCCCACTGCTACATTATTATTGATCCCCAACTCACTATATTGCAGGGATTCACTTTCCTTAATGTGATGATTTCAGTGGAAATGCAAATTAGTTTGGCAAATAAGGTTATATCAAATAAGTTTTACTGAACCCAAACTCAGCCAACTGCATTCATCTAATTAACATGCATACATAAACATGAGACAAAATCAGTTTCTCAAAACTTGCCCATAATATTTTTTATGACTCCCTCATGAGTTTAAAAAATACAAAGTCTTCCCATAAGGAAATCATCCTTTCTAACAAATGACCAGATATTCGGAATATGTATACAATCTCATCAGTTTATATATATCAGTTATATATTATTTTATAATGTATGACTCAGCTTGCACAATGTTCACCAAAAAGAGTCACTGGTGGATGGCTGTGTTTATCTGCATTAGAGGCCTGCATTAACCAAGATGCATCAGCATGAGAACAAGTGTCAGGAAAGGGCAACCCATGTTAGCACATTTGTAGCTCTACTCAGTGGCATACCGCCTGTTCAGAGGTGATCTGTGCCTGACGTATAAAGCCATATCCAACCCGGAATTAATGGACATGCTGCACCTCAGAAAATCCAAATCCCATCGAGCTACGCGCTCGAGAGACTTGAACCTCAGCACTGAAATAAATAGGACATGCTGGAGGGACAGATTCATAACCCAGAGGCTCCCTTCACTCTGGAATAAAATCCCAGTCCAGGTTAGGCAGAGTCCCTCATTGACTCTCTTCAAGAGGAATCTTGATGAGTGGATGGGAGATCACAGGTTTACCCCGGGTATCACTTCTATGTCACTGTTAGACAGAGGCACAGTATACTAACCTCGAAAAAGGGCATAGCAAAATAAATTTAAAATGGGTGGCAAAAGCCAAACACATTCTGGCTAGGCTTATAAATGCCCTAGGGCAGATAGCCTAGTATGAACCTATGAACCTATGAACCTATGAACCTATTTGTCACAGGTCACACAGCTATGATATCTAGAAATATGAATTATTAAACCTTTACAATATTCTAATAGCTATATAACCACTGTGAAACAAGCAGGGGTGCCATTCTGCATTTACAATTATCTGGTAATTCAGAATCTACTGGGGGGACTTATACGTGTGCTGTCTAGTAGTTACCTAAATTACAAGGTAGATATGATTGAGCTTATAGACTTCTTCAACTGACTTTGTCTGTTTCCCATATACTTTATATAATATTTAAAGGCATGTGCCTGCTGTTTACAATTCTGGTGTGCAAAATCCCTGTTGAAAAAGAATGGCTCTTTCTTTTTTATTTTATAAGTTTTTCTCTTCCCTTCTGCCTGTCAACCACAAACTCTCCCCTCAGCTAAATAATCATTAATTTCCCCTTCATGACGGGATACAAGATTACTGAGGAAGGGCTGTCCCTGAGGCAGCCATTAGTGTTTTTTGTTAGATATATATTTAGAGACTTATAAATGCACATACACCTGTCTGTTAGGTAGATGCATATACACATCTGTTGCTAGAAATGATGTAGAATAATTTAGCCAGTTAAACACATACATTTCTGTTTGCTAGTATATATATATATATATATATATATATATATATATATATATATATATATATATATATATATATATATATATATATATATATATATATATATATATATATATATATACACTAAAGGATTAAACTGTTCGCAGCTAACAGCATTCATCTGAAATGTAACATGATTCAGGTTCTGGTACAGCTTGAGAAAAATACTCAGTGTTTAATGCAAGCTTCAAGGATTACAGATAAGGATGCAGGTGCAAGGAAGAAACCGAGTTGGATGCAAAAACAACTTACTTAACTGTCACGTAATTCACCTTGAAACAAGAACACAAAGGAGCTTATTAACAGACTGCATGACATCATTGAAAGACTGCTTTGAACAGAAACATTCTCAAACAGGAAAGACTCCCTAAAAGTTTAATAAACAGACTGTATGACATCAGAAAATACCAAAGTAATGCCTTTGAGAGTTCCCAAAAGACTGCTTTCATAAGAATGTATATATGTGAGATGTAATCTGATTTCTTGTTAGATCTGCATACTGGAGAATGCCTTTCATGTTGTATGAAAAGAAAACTTGAAAACAGTAAACCCTGCAAAAAGTGTACATTATTGTAAGTGTCATCTGTTATATAGACAAGTGCAAGACAGATAATAATAATATACTGCTGAGAAGGCTAATAATCTGCAAAGTTTGTATAAAAAGAGAAACGGCTTCAGGTAAAACCCAGGTGCACAAAACCAGAACTATATATAACCAAAAATACACCGAGGTACCACACAATAGCGTCTTTATTACACAAAAAATAAGAACAGTGGTGAGCGCTTTTGCAAAACTAATTGCTTCATCAGACGTCTGATGAAGCAATTAGTTTTGTGAAAGCGCTCACCACTGTTCTTATTTTTTGTGTAATAAAGATGCTATTGTGTGGTACCTCGGTGTATTTTTGGTTATATACTAATCTGCAAAGTTTATTCGCACTAACCAGACTTTTATTCTACAAGGCACTGAAGCATTTTGCACATCTGACAAACATCTGTATTTAATTAGGCAGCAACATGGATTTGTATTTCAGCAGCTTCAGTAAGACAAGACTGTCAATCAGTGCATTCATTAATTTTTTAATGGATATAAAAAAAAAAAAATCAGCGGGAATGACACGGCAAGCAGGAGATGAAATCCCTCTATATAAAAAAAAATGTCCTCAGTAGCACTATAACACAATGTTCAAAAAAAAAGATTCCAAAAAAAGCTTTCTTTATTACAAAACAACGAGTTAGCTTTCACCTATTCAGGCTTCCTCAGACTCAACACTGCTTGCGTGTTCCGCCGCTTTTGATTTTTGTTTTATATCCTTACTACTTGTTGTTTTTTGGAGGAGCGGTTTACTCCACGTCTACATATCCTTTATATAATTTTTTAAATAACTTTTCAATGGCGAGCCTTGCCTGCATTTGAACACAGGGGGAGTGGTGCCTTTGCCTTGTATAAGGTCACTTCAGTAAAAGCACAGTAACTAACATTTATGTACATAATTGAGCCCAAAATAGGAGCACTTCAGTTTTTGCAACATTACTGTTCCTCAGACATCTGAATCCAGAGAAGGACTGCCGTGCAGGAAGTAAGCAGTGCCATACATTCTCCAGGATGGTGACACTTCAAGTTCGAATTTGCCGCTGCCAGATTCATTTCACCAGCTTTTGAAGTAACTACAAACGTTATCCGACCATCTATGGTGCTCAGAAGTCACCAGCTGAAGTTTTCGTGGACTTTAGTAAGCAAATGTTTGTCGTTACATACCCCAAATGCCATAAATAATGCTAGTAAGAAATGTAAACAGAACTTAGGACAGATAAATGTATATGCTTTGAGTGAAGGTAGTAAACACAGTGTTACTATTACTGTGTCAATTTTAGATTAACTATAGAAGTTATAAAAACAGCATATTAGCAAATGTAAAACCGTATTTGGGCAAGTTGACAGTCAGGAAATATGCAAATGGATTAGGTTTGACTGGTATCATAAACAGAAACATGACTGGTATGACAGTAAAGGTTTATTGTGCAAGTCATATGAAACTGCTTTCTGTGTGCAATGTCATAAAAGTACAATTCAGACCATTGTTAATGGTAAACAACCAGATAAGGGTCATACACTTGCATTATGTCCTGTCACCACATGTGAAATGTTAATTTCAGAGTTACAACAGTAGTCAAATCAGTTATTGACAACATTTTCACAGAGAAGAGATTCATGGTGAACTGATAGAAAATTTTAATAAACTTCTAAGACATAGACAAAATAAGTTCAAAAAATGCATACAGCATACACAAACACCTTTTCAAAAGTGCATAATAACTTTAGAGTCAGCAAAACAGAATACTGAGAAATATCAGACAGCCCATATAGAATCACAAGACAAAAAAATGGTTATTAAAGAGTTAAAGCAACAGCAGTTAGCTACACTAATGTTGTTGTTTGTCTTTTCAGCTTTTCCCAGTTAGGGGTCACCACAGTGGAACTTCGGTCTGCTAATGATTGGCAGTAGATTTTTATGGTGCTGGGTTGCCAGCCCAATGCCTAACAAATGACTGAAGGTAAAAAAATGCTGAAAGGGTTACAGAGTCTGGAATGTGCAGGAAAAAAGTAAGAAATTTTGTTTTATGTAAGCTTGCATCTTCCCAGTCTGAAATGAATAGTTACAAGGAATGTTGGAAAGATAAAATGTTACTGGTACTAAAATTTATAAGGTCAAAAAAACAAGACTGGTTGCCAGGCTAGTTTGGCTTACATTTTTCCAAAGCATTATTGCCACTAAAACATAACTGTTAAGTATTCACATGCAGCACTAAGCAAAAAAGCACAAAAATCTACAGAAATCCTGTTTGGTAATTGTAATAAAATGCCACAATTGTGCATACACGTCACTAATAATCTGTTTGCAAGTAAATACTAAAAGTAAAAAACCTCACTTACTCAGAGTACAAACAGTAAAAGTGCCATGGTATGCAGTTCAAATAAATTATGCATGTCCCTAACAGCCAGAGGGAAGGCATACATTCAATTCTCACAGCATAAAGCAAATAAACAATAATGTAATAAACATTGGTCTGTGTTAACAATTCAGTAATTATTAAAAAAAATTATGTTTCAGTAATGTTTAAGTTTGTAAATTAGACTGAGTGTACATTACAGCCTATGTATGTACAAATGCAAAAACATTCTGTACAAGCAAGCATATGCTGTACAGTAAATCATTTAATATGTAAAAAACATTTTTCAGTGTATAAAATAGACAATTTTGCATTCAAGTTTAAACTGTTCACAGAAATTGCTTCTCAATTCATTTGTATGTATAGTAACAAGTCAAAGCTTAACATTTATGACATATGTATTTGTGAAGACTGGTAGAGAAAGGTGAAGGCTGCTAGCCTAGCCAGATAGAATTGTGCAGATAATTCTGTCATTTGTAAATATAAATGTAAACTACTGGTTTGTTGTCTTAAATGTAAAGAAGTGCTCTTTCAACAATGTGGCAACATTGCAATCTGCTGTAAGGAAAACTAAGTCAAGCACTTCAAATCTTCCTTTAGAAGTTAAAATTATTTTAAATCTATCCTTTGATCTGTAGAGCATGGAGTCAGTCTGTCTGGGCTAGCACATTCTTTCTATTGTTTTAACTTAAGGAATAATTACTAGAATGTACATGTGAAATGTCTTTTATTATTGTAGCTTCCTGAGCAGGTATTAGATTGCTAAATAATGTAGTCTATTGGCCTAGGAACCCTAGGCTAAGTGTCAAAATGATGTAATGTGTATACTGGGAAACCTAAGTGTCAAAATGATGTAATCTGGGAGGTCCCAGCAGAAATGGTTGTTAATGATTTTAAAAACTATTGGTCAGAGAGAGACTGTAAGGATTTTTGCCTTGATATCCAACTCAGCACTCCCTTATGCTTTCTTTATGTAAATAGTATGTTAGAACTGTGCTTTCTCCTAGAAGTAGCCAGGAATTATAAAGATTAGACTAAGTGTTTTTCTGTATTCAGATCAGAACTTTCCTACTGTATTGTTTTAAGTTTCTGTGTGATCTCTGAACTCTTGAATAACATTATGGTGTAGTAGTATTGTCTTGTGTTTTTAGTATTTCTTATTAAATATTTTAAACCCCTTTCAACTGTGGCTGGTTTATGTATTGATAAATTAAGCTCTAGAGTGCATTGCATGCTTATAAGTGATCCTGTACTAAGCCCTTCCAATAAGCCTTAATTGCTTAATTACATTATTATTGGATAATAATATTGCACAGCAATAATTGGACACCCTTTTAAGGGCCTTTGGGTAACTGATAATTATTAGCAGGTGGTGGCAGGAATTACTAAAGTATAGTCTGGGTATAGGGGCACAGCTGGAGAATCTGTGTCAGCCTTTCCCAGGAGTGTCTGTGAAGTTGTATAAATACTTATCTCAAAGTGTGTGTGTGTGTGTGTGTCAACTACTTGGGCAGGGACATAAAGCACTGGTTGGACAGAGAGGGTACTGGAGGTTTTAGCTTGCCAGCTAGGCAGAGATCTGTACCCAATAGCTGTGCCACTGGGGAGTCTTATTGGGGACCTGGGGAGCAAGGGAGCGGCCAGCCCTGGACTGACTGTGATCTCTGTGTGCCCTTAAGGGAAATTGCACTTTACTGTTTGTGTTGGTCATCCTTTCCTCATATATGAGACGCCCTGTCTGGTGTTAGTGGTGAGGACTGAGGCTCCTTGATTGCTGGGCCAGTGCACTGGCATCACAGTATTAATTAAAAAACAAGACTGCAATGCCTTTGCAATAAAATTCACAAGCGTTATCAATGTAAAATCATTGTATAGAGCATCACTGTATAAAGTCATATTCAGTAATTGCAAAATACAGCTCATAACTATAAAACATTTTTACAGAATGTTCTTCAAAAAAAAGAGTTGTTAAATTAAATAATTCATCCAATTCTACCACTGTGTTGACAATATAAAACTGTGTTGCATCAAAAGAAAACTAAAGGTTTTGTTTCCTAATGTGTTTCATGTAAATCATCAGTGTTTTAAATGGAGGGAACTGATAGATATATATTTAAAGATTTATAAATGCATGTACACCCGTTTGCTAGTTAGATGCATATACACTTCTGTTGCTAGAACATATGTAGAATAATTTAGTCAGTTAAATGCATATGTTTCTGTTTGCTAGCATACATATATTAAAGGGCTAAACTGTTCTCAGCTAACATAATTTATCTGAAATGTAGCATGATTCAGGTTCTGGTACAGCTTGAGAAAAATCCTGATAAGGATAAGCTGAATGTTCAGTGTTTAATGCAAGCTTCAATGATTACAGATAAGGATGCAGGTGGAATGAAGAAACCGAGATGAATGCAAAAACAACTTACTGAACTGTCACATAATTCACCTTGAAACCAGAACACAAAGGAGCTTTTTAACAGACTGCATGACATCATTGAAAGACTGCTTTCACACAGAAACATTCTCAAATAGGAAAGACTCCCTAAAAGTTTAATAAACAAACTATATGACATCAGAAAATACCAAAGTAATGACTTTGAGAGTTCCCAAAAGACTGTTTTCATAAGAATGTATATGTGTGCGATGTAATCTGATTTCTTGTTAGATCTGCTAGATCTGCATACTGGAGAACACCTTTCATGTTGTATGAAAAGAAAACTTGAAAACAGTAAACCCTGCAAACTGTACATTATTGCATGTGCCATCTATTATATAGACAAGTTTTTCTTTTCCGCACAAGAAAGATAATAATAATAATATACTGCTGAGAAGGTTAATAATCTGCAAAGTTTATGTGCATTAACCAGCCTTTTATTCTACAAGGCACTGAAGCATTTAGCACATCTGACAAACATCTGCATTTAATTAGGAATCAACACAGATCTGTATTTCGGCAGCTTCAGTAAGACAAGACTGTCAATCAGTGCATTCCTTCATTTTTAAATAACTTTTCAATGGTGAACCAGACTTTTTTTTTTACAAGGCACTAAGACTAGGCACTAACACAGAAGCTGCAGTCAGCAGTATCAGTCAGTAAAAACAGTCAGTGTCATCAATCATTTTAAATAACTTTTCATTTTTTACTTATAGTTCTACCTCCCTCACTTTTGCAGGAAAATAATGCAGTGTCCCCCTTTTTTAGGACAATATACTTGCGCATACCATCCCCAGGAAGTTATGCCACCTCCAAGAACTACTGCTGAAAGAGCTTGGCAGCAGCTGAGTGTACATCCCTGGTCCAGGTTCAACACACTATTCTCCCATTCTCAGCGGGATCTGATGATGCTGCATACTGGACCAGCACCTTTCCTTTGGAATGGAAGAACTACTGGGAAGGCTTTTGTAGACCCCTCACCTGGCATCTCCAGCACCCAAGCCACTATTTAAACTCAGTCTATCTGGGTCATTGTCAAACTTTCAAACAAGGTTCTTTCATTATTTTACAATCTTTAAATATTTTTACCTGCGGTCATAAAACATTTGAACACAGCACTACACATGTTCATCAAGCCTAGTATGGGTGTTAATATAATGTAATATGCTATAAAACACTTTCAAAAATAAACAAGCATCTGGCATTATTATATTGTTTTGGATTATTGTTGAACTGAGCATAATGCAGTGAAAGTTCTTACAGTCTGTTAGAAAGACCAGACATTGAAAGTTTCTTTGGAAGAGTACCATGTCAGTGTAGGGGTAGCATATCACTAAACACATACAGAAAGGCCTCTGAAGGGAGTTTTTGTGTGTTTAAAGTTCATCACATGGAACTTGTGATTCTCAGCAGTGCACTTTCATATTGCACAGACAACATGCTGTGGATCACTATTTCTTCTTATTGCATACCATTATGACTATTAGGACTTAAACCAAGATGAAGGGATCAGTGAATACCTAAACTAGAAGAGAAATAGATTTTAGCCTTTTTTATATAACTAATAAGAGCATGGATGTAAACATGTCAGGAGCTGATTTATTTGAACTTGTTTATATAAAAGAATACAAGATAATATAATCATGTCAGTTATATTTTTCATTTGCTGTAAACAGATGTGTGGGATACAGAGATATCATTGTGAAGAAACTGAAAACACTGCCATCTGTGTTAACATGTCTGGCAGGAGATTTGTGTATATTCTCATATTAACTTGTATTGTATGCCAGCATGTTCAATTGTGAATATGTAAATACATTTTAAATGTTGAGTATTTCCCTGTATAAACAGAATGTTTAAAGAATCAGTCAGTGTTTTGATACATTTCAAACTGTGCATGTTTGAGAGGGACATTCTGAACACTGTGGAGAATCAGCTGAACAGTGTCATTAGAATGTTCCTGGTTGCTATAACTTTTTCAAGTTTTTTTAGTAAGACAGTTGAGACTGCAGTTTTTCAAGTGCTGAGCAATTTTATGAAGTACAGTCAGTTACAGTGCTGTGCAGTCAGTGGATACCTATGAAAGAGAACTCATCAAAAACTGTAAGCCTGCCTTGGCCTTGTTATTATGTGTTAGATTTGATCAAGGACAGTATTCTTTACTTAGAGTAGGAAAGTTTAGTTATTAATATAGAGTTTTTCTAGAATAATGGACTCCTATCCCAGAAATTTGTATCAGGCTTTCCCAGAATGTTTGAATGTGTGAAATTTAAATTTACTTTGAGTGTGAGTGCATCAGAGGTCTTAAACTGGGACACAGTGCTCTGAAGTGTGTAATAAGGAGTTACATTTGGGGTGGACAGAGGTATATAGTCCAGTCCCAGGAAAACAGAGCATGTTCCAGTTGTGCTGTTAGGGGAAAATTGTGAAATATTACTCCTGTTTAAGTGACAGTCTCATATTGGAGCCAGTAGTGAAGATTTGAAGCTCATTAGTTACCGACTCAGGATAGTAAGGGGCGTCATCTAATTGGTGGCAGTTGGGTGGGGTATTGTCCATATGTCACAGACAGATCCAATATAAGTCAAAGCAGTATGTTCTATAAGGCCTGTAATTGTAAAGAGGCCTATTTTATGTCTATAGTGCTGCAGAGCAAATGTTAACTTTAATTTTTCTTTGCTTTCCCATTTATATGAATGGTGGAGATCTCATATTCCTCAGTCAATGAGCACAAGACCAGACAAGCACAATACTTTCCTTATATTATTCTGCACAGCAATTTTTAGTACCAGAAGAAAAAATAAAACATAACAATTTGATATAGAATGAAGTTCCAAAATATGTTTAAGTCTTCATTTCCTTGCTTCTCTTATCTTTAGGACTAGGTTCTAGGACATCCAACTGAATGCAAACTCATCAAATGCCACAGAAGACTAAAACCATGGCACTGAACCCTGCTTTGATGAACACATAAAACATGTTTTTTACATGGAGGAACACTACACATACTACATGCAGGGGATTGTCACCTGCGCACCAACCTACTGAAAACAACTGATTCTGAGGTCAATGCGGCTATGATGAGCACATAAAACATGATTCTTATATGGAGGAAGACTACACATACCTCATGCAGGGGACTGTGATCTCCACAATAATATACTGAAAACAATCAGTTCTGAGGTCCCTGGGGATTTGATGAATACATGAAACACATTTTTTACATGGAGGAAGACTACATGTATGCCATGCAGGGGACTGTGACCATGGTACCAAGTACTAAAATCAATTGATTCTAGGGTCACTGCAACTTTGATGAACATATAAAACAAATCTTTTACATGGAGGAAGACTATACGTACACCATGCAGGGGATTGTAACCTCCACACCAACCAACTGAAAGCAACCAATTCTGAGGTCACCTTGGCTTTGATGAACCCACAAAACATGTTTATTTACATGGAAGCAGATGACACAGGTTCCATGCAGGGGACTGTGACTTCCGCAACAACCTACTGCAAAGAATTGATTCTGAGGTCACTGCAGCTTTGATGAACACATAAAACATGTTTTTTATCTGGAGGAAGACTACACATACTCCATGCAGGAGACTGTGACTAATGCACCAACCAATTGAAAACAATTGATTCTGAGGTAAATGTGGCTTTGATGAACACATAAAACTCATTTTTTTCACATGGAGAAAGACTACACATACTCCATGCAGGGACCTGTGACCTCCGCACCAACCTTGTGAAAACAATCAATTCTGAGGTCACAGTGGCTTTGATGAACACATAAAACACATTATTTACATGGAGGAAGACTATGCATATGCCATGCAGTTGCCTGTGACTTCTGTACCAATCTACTGAAAACAATCAATTTTAAGGTCCCTGCAGCTTTGTGAAAGCATAAAACCTGTATTTTATGTGGAGGAAAACTACAGATAGCCCATGCAGGGGACTGGGACCTCCATGCCAACGTACTGAAAACAATTGATTCTGCGGTCACTGTGGCTTTGATCAACACATAAAACACATTTTTTTACATGGAGGAAGACTATGCATATGTCATGCAGGCACCTGTGACCTCCGCACCAACCTATTGAAAACAATCAATTCAGAGGTCACTGCAGTTTTGATGAACAACTAAAACACATTTTTTACATAGAGGAAGACTACACATATGCCATGCACTGGACTGTGATCACCAGACCAACCTACTGAAAACAACTGATTCTGAGGTCACTACTCCTTGAACACATAAAATATGCTTTTTACATGGAGGCAGTCGATACATACGTCATGCATAGGACTGTGTCCTCTGCACCACCATACTGAAAACAATCAATTCTTGGGTCACTGTGGCTTTGATGAACACATAAAACACATTTTTTTAGATAGAGGAAGACTACACATACTCCATGCAGGGGACTGTGACCTTGACACCACCTTCCTGAAATAATTTATTCTGAGGTCACTGTGGCTTTGATGAACACATAAAACATGATTTTTTTACATGGAGGAAGACTACACATACTCCATTCAGGGGACTGTGAACTCTGCTCCAACCAACTGAAAGCAATCAATTCTGAGGTTACTATGGACTTGATGACCACATAAAACACATTTTTTACATCAAGAAAGACTACACATATGCCATGCAGATGACTGTGACCTCCACACTAACCTACTGGAAACAATTGATTCTGAGTTCAATGTAGCTTTGATGAACACATAAAACACGTTTTTCCATGAAGGCAGACTACACATGCTCCATGCAGGGGGTTCTAACCTCCATCATTAACCTACTGAAAATATTTGATTCGGATGTGAGTGCAGCTTTGATGAACACATAAAACACATTTTTTACACTGGAGGAAGACTACACAAGCTCCATACTGTAGCTTTGATGAAGACATAAAACACATTTTTATGTGGATGAAAACTACACATACTCCATGCATGGGACTGTGACCTCTACACCAACCTATGGATAACAATTGATTCTGAGGTCACTGTTGCTTTGATGAACACATAAAACACATTTTTTACATGGAGGAAGACAACACATATGCCATGCACAGGAGTGTGACCTCCACACCAACCTACCGAACATAATGGATTCTGAGGTCATTGTGGCTTTGATGAACACATTAAATGTGTTTTTTACATGGAGGCAGACTACACATACTGGAGCTTTGATGAGCACATAAAACAATTTTTTATCTAGAGAAAGACTGCATACACATACTCAATGCAGAGGACTGTGACCACCACACCAACCTACTGAAAACGTTTGATTCTGAGGTCACTGTGGGTTTGGTGAGCACAGAAAACATGTTTTTTACATTGGAGGAAGACTGTATATACTCCATGCAGGGGACTGTGTCCTCCACACCACCTTATTGAAAACAGTCGATTCTAAGGTCACTACAGCTTTGACGAATACATAAAACCTGCTTTTTTACATAGAGGAAAACTATACATACTCCATACTGCAGCTTTGATGAACTCAAAAAAACACATTTTTTATGTAAACGAAGAATGCATGTACTCCGAGCAAGTGACTGTGACCTCTGCAGCCACCTAGTGAAAACAATCAATTCTGAGGTCATAGCAGCTTTGACAAACACATAAAACACATATTTACATGGAGGAAGACTATACATACTCCATGCAGAGACTGTGTCCTCCGCACCAACATACTAAAAACAGTCAATTCTGATGTCACTGTGGCTTTGATAAACAGATAAAATAAATTTTTATATGGAGGCAGGCTACACATACTCCATGCAGTGGAATGTGGCCTCTGCACAAACCTACTAAAAGCAATCAGTTTTGAGGTAAATGTGGCTTTGATGAACATATAAAACAGATTTTTTATGTGGAGGAAAACTATATATACTACATGTGGGCAACCGTGGCCAACACCAGCCTACTGAAAACAGACTATTCTGAGGTCACTGTGGCTTTGATAAACAAATCATGGAGGAATATTACACACACTCCATGCAGGGGACTGTGACCTCCACACCAACCTACTGTAAACAATTGATTCTGAGGTCACTGTGGCTATGATGAACACAAAAAAACATGTTTTTTATGTGTAAGAAGACTGTGCATCCTCCCTTCAGCTGACTGTGACCTCCATACCAAAATAATGAAAACAATCGATTCTGAGGTCACTGTGGCTTTGATGAACACATAAAACATGTTTTTTATGTCGAGGAAGACTACACATAGAACGTGCAGGGGACTGAAATCTCCACACTAACCAAGAGAAAACAACTGATTCTGAGGTCACTGCGGCTTTAATGTTGTTGTGTCTTTCGGCTTATCTCGGTTAGGGGTCGCCACAGCAGAACTCCGGTCTGCTAATGTTTAGTAGTGGATTTTTATGTGCCGAGTTACCAGCCATGACGCACAACCTTCAACGAAGGCACACCCATTCACATATGCCTCCGCACAGAAGACGCTCTAGCTGAGAATCGAACGGGACAATGCTACCGCAGCACCACTACCACGGGATGTCACTGCGGCTTTAATGAACACAAAATATGTTTTTTTTTTCATTGCGGCTTTAATGAACACATAAAATATGTTTTTTTACATGGAGGCAGGCTACACATACTGCATGCAGGGGACTGTGACCTCCAAATCAACCTACTGAATATCAAGTGATTCTGAGGTTACTGCTGCCTTGATGAACACATAAAACATGCTTTTTACATGGAGGAAGGCTAGATATACTCCATGGATGGGACTGTGACCTCCGCACCAACCTAATGAAAACAATCAATTCTCAGGTCACTGTGGCTTTGATGAACACATAAAACACATTTTTATATAAAGGAATACTACACATACACCATGCATAAGACTGTGACCTCTGCACCAACCTACTGAAAACAATCGATTTTGAGGTCACTGCGGCTTTGATGAAAACATAAAATATGAGACCACTTCGAAACTGTACTGGTATTAATTTAATCCAAATGAATTGTAAGCGCTTTCGGCTAAAACGATGTTTAGCCTTCTTCAGACAAACAGTGGAATATATGTTATAATTGTATAAATACATTTGTAAAGCCAATCGGAAGACAGTGCATTCATCTACTAAACGTTACTATAGTTACCTTAAAAAGGAAACATACGTGGTTGAATAAAACATTAATACAAAATATAATTGTATAGATAAAACCACAAATAATGTTAAATAAAATAACTTACTCAAAGAATCATCTTAACTTAGTTATTGTAAATCCCTTGTTTCCGGAAATATGCAAAGAACGTATAGAAAACATATAAAAAACATATAAAAACACACAGTTTTGAACTGTAGAATAACCAAGATGCTCATAGCTTGTGTTATGTTCTAAACAAATATCCTAGTTTGACAATAAAGATCTCTCCAGCAAGTTTAAAAACCAACTAATTATATGATCTAAATTGCTGTATTGTCTCTATGCAAATTAATTGAACATGCATAAGAAACGAATAAAATGTCCTGTCCAAGTATTGAACCTAGCATATATGCAATATACACAAAAATCATAATAATAGTATATATGAATTATAAATGCGCCCACTATTATGCATGATTTAGTTAATTTATCTGCTATTGGATAGCCACTTGAGCACACATTTAATGGACAAGTTGTCGTTTATCCCTGGTAACAAGTGTGCCCTCGTTCGAATCTGCCACATAAGTTCATCGATCTCTAGCCTTATTTGCCAGGGACCACCCCTTATGTCTGGAGTTCTTTGTTGAACTATAACAAAGTTAAAGGTGTGCCCTGTGTTCTCAATGGTGTGCTTGGCTATAGCATTGTTCATATCTTTTTTACTAACAGCGTACATATGTTCATAAATTCTAGTCTTTATTCTGCGCTCTATCTTACCAATGTAAAATGCTTTACATTGGTTACACAGGGCAGCATATACCACCGATTTAGACTCGCAGTTATAATAACCGTTGATTTTGTATATCTTGTCATTAATAGTAAATTGTGTACCCACCTTAAGAAACTTACACTGTGCACAAGCACCACATTTATGCATGCCATTTAAGCGGTGTGAATTAACTTTTATTGGTGGTCTCCCTAAAATGGTTTTCAAATTTGATCCCCTCCTGTATGTCAACTTAGGTTTTTCGCCTAGTAACATAGAAAGGGTACTGTCGTGGTTTATTACATCCCAATTCTTATTAACCATTTCCTTGATTTTATAAAAATCTAGTGAAAAAGTATGTAAAAAGGACACACAATAATTTGTGTCCTCTGATCTATGCTCACTGGGGTGACTTGTGGGAAATGCTACATTTCCCGTATTAAAAATTACCCCGTGGGTGATGTTTGTACCTAAGAGTGGAATAATCTGACCTGTTGTTCGCTTGTTAGATACTTCCAATATGATTTTATTAATCAAAGGAAGTGGGTAGCTCCTTGCTAGAAACATATTTTTTAGTTTGTTGCATTCAATTTGGAAATCCTGGTCTTCCATTACCATGCGTGCTGCTCTAACCAGCTGCCCCTTAACAACCGATCTTTTCTGGTGATAGGGGTGGTTACTAGAGAAATGCAACAAACTGTTAGAATACGTAGGTTTTCTATATATGTTACTTGTTAGCCTTTTGTTGTTGGTATCTTTTTTGAGAAGTATATCTAGATAATTGATCTCACTGTCTGCTATATTGAAAGTGAATTGTAAAAAATCAGTCATGTTAGTCATATTTTCTATAAATGGGGGAATTAGCTCTTTGTCACCCTTCCAAATACAGAAAATGTCGTCCTGGTACCTAGTGTACCAGGAAACATGTTGTTTAAATAAAGCTTCTTTAAATAGCAATTCTAGTTCCCAATATGCTAATACAGCATTAGCAAAAGAGCCCCCACACGGGGAACCCATGGCCACACCCGAGGTTTGAAGATAAAACCTATTCTCAAAAATGAAAAAATGATTGGTTAGAACTTGCTGTAAAAGTGTTTCACATAAGTGAATAGTATTTTCTTCTACTTTTTTGGCAACCATGAATTCTCTCACCCAACTAAGACCTATAGCTTGTGGTATAACCGTATAAAGGTCTTTAATATCTATTGTAAGGAACACCATATCTGTAGTGTATTCTATTTCACTAATGTTTTTCAGAAAGGACCAGGAATCCTTACAAATGTGTGATTCCTGTTCTAAGAGAGGTTTTATTATGCTATCCACTAATTTAGCACATGCATAGGTGGCCGAACCTCTCCCATCTACAATGGGCCTAAATGGTGGTGCTTGTAGTCGTTTGTGTAACTTAGATGCACCAAAAAAGGCTGAAATCCTTGGAGCTGGCATATGCAAGTACTTATAAGTATCAGGGTTGATGAAACCTTCTAAAAGTAAATCATATAAAGTATTATTGATCTTTCTGTAGGCACCATTTATTTCATTTAAAGATACTTCTTCATATACTGGTGTGTCCAAGTGTTCCATCATGTACTCAACATATTTGAAATGGTCCATCAATACCACCCCCCCACCCTTATCGGGTTTCATAACCCGGATATTACAATCCCTTAGTAACTTGAGAAAATCCCATTCCAACATAGTAATATTGTTGGAATGCCTTTGATTGGCATATGTAATTTGGTTTTTTATTGCCCAAAGGTCAATTTCACACATTTTCTCAAATACTGCTAGGATCGGATGAAGGGGTGGATTATAAGTGCTGGAAACCCTTAAGGTGTTAAGTACTGGAGCATTATTACCTAATAGCGAATTCAAATTAAGTTTTCTAACAAAAACTTTTAAATCAACAAGCGTTTTCGCTATATCCATATGTTGCCCTGGAACAAAGGATAAGTCCTTAGCAAAAAAGTCAACTATGCCCTGATGGATGTCAATGAGAGTATAGTTATAAACAATAAAGTAATTGTTAGAACTTTTCAATATGCTAGGATCCAGACCAAAGGTGGGGGTTTGAATCATCTCCTCCTCCCTCGTCTCTTGTTCCTCTTATTGTTCGCTGTCTGGGCTTTGATACGATTGGTAGTCCGGATGTTGTTGGCCTGGTAAAATCCCGGCCATCTTGTTGATTTGAGTCCCCCATAGGTTGACCTTGTGTTTGATTATTGTCCTGAGAAATATGTGCTGGTGTATTTTCATGATTGGAATTACTAACACCAGCATTGTTATTATTGAACATCGGGCTCCTTCTGGTGCCCTGTCTCTGCTCAGGAAAATTGTCCTGGTTGTTTCCATTGTTGTTGTTAACTACAAGGTTGGTAGTATTAGTTTGCTCGACCCGATTAATAGCATCCCCCTGGGGTGTATGTAATTTACATGAAGGCCTTGGGTAGGCACATTTATTAGCATAATCTGTGAGATCTCTACTTAGTTTTTTCTTTTTTGTAAATAACAATTTCTCCATACTTGCTTCAATACTGGAGAAAACCCGACAATAATCATATTTATAACGGAGAAACTCATTGTTAGATGTTATAAACTTTTCCAAAATGTCCAATTCAAGTGACAAAGTGGTAATGTCCCTAGAATAAAAGGCTATGAGAGCCTGCAGAAACTCTATACCTTGCCTGTCGAATAAACCCAACAGTTCTTGGTGGAAAGCAGAATTTTCCACCAACCCAGATGGAAAACGCCATTGTCGTAATCCCTTTGGGACAATTTTATTTCTTACACATTCGTTGAGATATGCGACTTCTAATTGCAACTTCTTGCATTTGTATAGTTTATTGTCGAACTCTTCAATTTTATCGCCTAATGTATTACTATCGGCCACTTGTTGAGAGTTAGGGTCAGAATGCAAACTGAACCCTTGACTAAAAAAGTTATTGTTAACTAAGAAGTTAGCCATAGTTGGAATACCTGGTATGTTGGAATTCCCTTGGTTGTTGTTGTCTATCCGGGAATTTATAGTACTGTTGCTTGTTTGAAGTATGCTGGCCACTGTGGGAACAGGACAACGTTGTTCCGTCGTAACCGGTAGTTCCCTATTCACTGCCGCAGATCCAGAAGTTGTTGTTTCAGTTGCTGGAAATTGTTGCCCGTTAGGAATAGAAAAGTCGCTATCGTTCTCTTGCGATAACATCAAAACGGCTGATGTACTTTTTTGTGTGGACGTCAAAACTGACATAGCATCAACCTTTTGTGTGAGAGCATCTACTCTCCCCAAAAGCAGCTCGACCAGAGTAGTTAAATTGACGTTCGAGCTGTCCATTGCATTTCAATAATAACAATGCTGGTGTTAGTAATTCCAATCATGAAAATACACCAGCACATATTTCTCAGGACAATAATCAAACACAAGGTCAACCTATGGGGGACTCAAATCAACAAGATGGCCGGGATTTTACCAGGCCAACAACATCCGGGCTACCAATCGTATCAAAGCCCAGACAGCGAACAATACGAGGAACAAGAGACGAGGGAGGAGGAGATGATTCAAACCCCCACCTTTGGTCTGGATCCTAGCATATTGAAAAGTTCTAACAATGACTTTATTGTTTATAACTATACTCTCATTGACATCCATCAGGACATAGTTGACTTTTTTGCTAAGGACTTATCCTTTGTTCCAGGGCAACATATGGATATAGCGAAAACGCTTGTTGATTTAAAAGTTTTTGTTAGAAAACTTAATTTGAATTCGCTATTAGGTAATAATGCTCCAGTACTTAACACCTTAAGGGTTTCCAGCACTTATAATCCACCCCTTCATCCGATCCTAGCAGTATTTGAGAAAATGTGTGAAATTGACCTTTGGGCAATAAAAAAACAAATTACATACGCCAATCAAAGGCATTCCAACAATATTACTATGTTGGAATGGGATTTTCTCAAGTTACTAAGGGATTGTAATATCCGGGTTATGAAACCCGATAAGGGTGAGGGGGTGGTATTGATGGACCATTTCAAATATGTTGAGTACATGATGGAACACTTGGACACACCAGTATATGAGGAAGTATCTTTAAATGAAATAAATGGTGCCTACAGAAAGATCAATAATACTTTATATGATTTACTTTTAGAAGGTTTCATCAACCCTGATACTTATAAGTACTTGCGTATGACAGCTCCAAGGATTTCAGCCTTTTTTGGTGCACCTAAGTTACACAAACGACTACAAGCACCACCATTTAGGCCCATTGTAGATGGGAGAGGTTCGGCCACCTATGCATGTGCTAAATTAGTGGATAGCATAATAAAACCTCTCTTAGAACAGGAATCACACATTTGTAAGGATTCCTGGTCCTTTCTGAAAAACATTAGTGAAATAGAATACACTACAGATATGGTGTTCCTTACAATAGATATTAAAGACCTTTATACGGTTATACCACAAGCTATAGGTCTTAGTTGGGTGAGAGAATTCATGGTTGCCAAAAAAGTAGAAGAAAATACTATTCGCTTATGTGAAACACTCTTAGAACTAGTTCTAACCAATAATTTTTTCATTTTTGAGAATAGGTTTTATCTTCAAACCTCGGGTGTGGCCATGGGTTCCCGTGGGGCTCTTTTGCTAATGCTGTATTAGCATATTGGGAACTATAATTGCTATTTAAAGAAGCTTTATTTAAACAACATGTTTCCTGGTACACTAGGTACCAGGACGACATTTTCTGTATTTGGAAGGGTGACAAAGAGCTAATTCCCCCATTTATAGAAAATATGACTAACATGACTGATTTTTTACAATTCACTTTCAATATAGCAGACAGTGAGATCAATTATCTAGATATACTTCTCAAAAAAGATACCAACAACAAAAGGCTAACAAGTAACATATATAGAAAACCTACGTATTCTAACAGTTTGTTGCATTTCTCTAGTAACCACCTATCACCAGAAAAGATCGGTTGTTAAGGGGCAGCTGGTTAGAGCAGCACGCATGGTAACGGAAGACCAGGATTTCCAAATTGAATGCAACAAACTAAAAAATATGTTTCTAGCAAGGAGCTACCCACTTCCTTTGATTAATAAAATCATATTGGAAGTATCTAACAAGTTTAACAACAGGTCAGATTATTCCACTCTTAGGTACAAACATCACCCACGGGTAATTTTTTAATCGGAAATGTAGCATTTCCCACAAGTCAGGCCAGTGAGCATAGATCAGAGGACAGAAATTATTGTGTGTCCTTTTTACATACTTTTTCACTAGATTTTTATAAAATCAAGGAAATGGTTAATAAGAATTGGGATGTAATAAACCACGACAGTACCCTTTCTATGTTACTAGGCGAAAAACCTAAGTTGACATACAGGAGGATCAAATTTGAAAACCATTTTGGAGAGACCACCAATAAAAGTTAATTCACACCGCTTAAATGGTATGCATAAATGTGGCGCTTGTGCACAGTGTAAGTTTCTTAAAGGGTACACAATTTACTATTAATGACAAGATATACAAAATCAACGGTTATTATAACTGCGAGTCTAAATCGGTATATGTTGCCCTGTGTAACCAATGTAAAGCATTTTACATTGGTAAGACAGAGCAGAATAAAGACTAGAATTTATGAACATATGTACGCTGTTAGTAAAAAAGATATGAACAATGCCATAGCCAAGCACACTATTGAGAATATAGGGCACACCTTTAATTTCGTTATAGTTCAACAAAGAACTCCAGACATAAGGGTGGTCCCTGGCAAATAAGGCTAGAGATCGATGAACTTATGTGGCAGATTGACGAGGGCACACTTGTTACCAGGGATAAATGACAACTTGTCCATTAAATGTGTGCTTAAGTGGCTATCCAATAGCAGATAAATTAACTAAAACGTGCATAATAGTGGGCGCATTTATAATTCATATATACTATTATTATGATTTTTGTGTATATTGCATATATGCTAGGTTCAATACTGGGACAGGACATTTTATTTGTTTCTTATGCATGTTCAATTAATTTGCATAGAGACAATACAGCAAACTTAGATCACATAATTAGTTGGTTTTTAAACTTGCTGGAAAGATTTTTCTGGTCTAACTAGGATATTTGTTTAGAACATAACATAAGCTATGAGCATCTTGGTTATTCTACAGTTCAAAACTGTGTGTTTTTATATGTTTTTTATATGTTTGTTGCATATTTCCGGTAATAAGGGATTTACAATAATTAAGTTAGGATGATTTTTTGAATAAGTCATTTTATTTAACATTATTTGTGGTTTTATCTACACAATCACATTTTGTATTAATGTTTTATTCAACCACGTACGTTTCCTTTTTAAGGTAACTATAGTAACGTTTAGTAGATGAATGCACTGTCTTCCGATTGGCTTTACAAATGTATTTATATAATTATAACATATACTCCGCTGTTTGTCTGAAGAAGGCTAAACATCGTTTTAGCCGAAAGCGCTTACAATTCATTTGGATTAAATTAATACCAGTACAGTTTCGAAGTGGTCTCTTATTGTGTTCCAGCTCGTCTGGTTGTGGATTTGTTATTTCAACAGTTTTTTGTTTGAAAACATAAAATATGTTTTTTACATGGAGGCAGGCTATACATACTCAATATTACAGCTTTGATGAACACATAAAACAATTTTTTTATTTAGAGGAAGACTACATACACATACTCCATGCAGGGGAC
Source organism: Protopterus annectens (assembly GCF_019279795.1). Lineage (NCBI taxonomy): Eukaryota > Metazoa > Chordata > Ceratodontiformes > Protopteridae > Protopterus > Protopterus annectens. Next base: position 435,257,794 of record NC_056747.1, on the reverse strand, counting down.
TGTCACCAGCACAGGAACCAAATGAAAATAATCAATTCTGAGGTCACTGCAGCTTTGACAAACAGAAAAAACACATTTTTACATGGAAGAAGACTACACATATTCCATACTGCAGCTTTGATGAACACATAAAACACATTTTTATGCAGAGGAAGGCTGCACTTACTCCATGCAGGGGACTGTGACCTCTGCACTCAAGTACTGAAAACAGTCAATTTTGAGGTCACTGCTGCTTTGAAGAACACATAAAACATGTTTTTTAACATGGAGGCAGGCTACACATACTCCATGCAAGGGAATGTGGCCTCCACACAAACTTACTGAAAGCAATCGATTCTGAGGTCGGCTTTGATGAACACATAAAACACGTTTTGTACATGGAGGCAGACTACACATACTGCATGCAGGTGATGTGACCTCCGCACCGACCTAATGAAAACAATCTATTCTGAGGTAACTGCTGCTTTGATAGTTTCATAGTTTCATAGTTTAGTACTAGGCTATCTTCCCTGGGGCATTTGTAAGCCTAGCCATAGTGATGTGGCTTTCGCCACCCCATGAAATGGTACACAAATGCACAGAATAGATTTAGAATACTGTGCCTCTGTCTAGGACTGAAGGTCCCCTTATATAATAGAATTAGTTTACTGTGCCCCTGTCTAGTAGTGACACAGATGTGACCCCTGGGGTAAACTTACGATCTCCCATCCACTCATCAAGATTTCTCTTGAAGAGCGTCAGTGAGGGGCTCTGTCTAACATGAACTGGGATCTTGTTCGGGAGCATGGGAAGCCTCTGGGTTATGAATCTATCCCTCCAGCATGTCCTATTCATACTTGTACCGAGGTTTAAGTCTTTAGCTCTCGTGGTTCTGATGGATTTGGATTTTTTGAGGTGGAGCATGTCCATCAGTTCCTGATTGGACATGGCCTTGTATGTCAGGCAGAGATCACCTCTGAGCAGGCGGTATGCTACTGAATAGAGCTGGAGTTTCTTTAGTCTGGCAGAATAAGACATATGTTGGAGACCCTTGATCCTCTTGGTGAGGTACTTTTGTGGTCTCTCTAGCTGTTGCAAATGCCGGGTGAGGTACATACCAAATGGGGCATTATACTCAATCATGGGTCTGATGAAATTGCTTCTCTAGCTTACCCTAAACAAGCTTAAACTGTTTTTTTAGCTGTTTGCTGCATTATTTCAATATCTGCACTTAAAGTTACTTTTAAGTCAAATTTGATCAAAAGTTTGTTTTATTTAACTGTTGAGTATAGGGGTACAATGACATCCTTGGATCTGGATGTGAATCCCTTCATGATAAGGTGTGCAAGGTAGAATGTTTTTCTAACCACTTTGGCAATGTGGGTGTCAAATGAGAGGTCGCTGTCGACTTGGGTCCCTAGGTCTCTGATTACTTTTTCCATACTCACTGGGTTGCTGTCTATGTGATAATTTGTGGGTACTTTGTTTTTCCCAAAGGGGATGACTATACATTTTTTGGCATTTAGTTTAAGGCCATGACTCCGGCACCAGTTGTCCGTTTCTGTGAGGCCTTTTTGTAGTATGTATGTGTCCGCTGGTGTATCAACTATGGCGCCTAGTTTGCAGTCATCTGCAAACTTTGTCAGCCACAACCCTCCCATGTTTGCTTTAACATCTGAGAAATAAATGCCGAACAAGAGGGGTCCCAGAACAGATCCCTGTGGGACACCACTTGTGACTGGCTTTGAGTCTGACATTGCTCCAGCGATTTTAACTTTATGGGTTCTATCCTTTAGCCAGTTTGCAACCCATCTAGTGACATAAGGGTTTACGTTTAAGCTGTTGAGCTTATCTATGATGCCTGAGTGGGGTATTGTGTCGAAGGCCTTAGCCAAGTCCAGGTAGGCTGTATGGACTGCTTTGCCCTCATCAATGGCTCTAGTGACTGTTTCAAAAAAGTCAACCAGGTTCAAAAGGCAGGATCTGCCCTTCACAAAGCTGAACAGGGTGGGGTCAAGCATCTGTAGGTCCCCAATGTCTCTGTTTATGAGTTCCATGATGATTCTTTCCATAGCTTTGCAGACCAGGCTGGTTAAGCTTATGGGGCGGTAGTTCCCAGGGTCTGTAGAGGTACCCCCTTTGTGGAGTGGGACCACTGTTGCTGTACGCCAGTGTTCAGGTACATATCCTGTAGTAAGGCTAAGGTTAAATAGCATTTTTATGTGCGGGTTTAGCTCCTCTTGGAGTTCACATAGCACGCAACCCGGGATACCGTTAGGTCCCATTGATGCTGTGTTTTTAGCTTTGTTAAGGATGGCTCTCACTTGAACATCTGAGATGACAGGGAGATTACATTCAGCTGGGATAAGTATTTCTTCTTTTGGGGGTGAGGGAGGGGAGAAATTTGCACTGAACCTGTCAGCCAGAATGTTGGCAATATCTGTGGGTTCAGTGTATTTTTTGTTGTTGTGAACTAACTCAGAGCATATCTGAGGGTTTCCGCCCAGGTTTCTAACATAGCTGAAAAAGGCTTTGTGGTTATCTTTAGTGTCCTTAGCGATTTTTCTCTCAAAGTTGGCCTTGGATGTTTTTATAAGAGAACGTAGTTTTCTGCTAGTGTTGATCAGAGATGTCTTCCCTTTATGGGATTTTGCTCTGTCGTGCAGTAGCTTCCTTCTTTTGTTATACAATTTGTTAATGGCTGTGGTCCATCAGACAGGATGCTTGCCTTTGGTGGAGAGGGACTTTGATTTATTTGGGATTGCATGATCCATGCATTCTTGGAGATGTCCATAGAAAGCATTTGTGAAGGATTCGGCATTGTGGGATGTGGTATCCACTGGCCCAGTGGGCTTAAAGGATACCATCTCAGTCTTAAGAAGAGTGAAGTCTGCTTTTGAGAAGTTTTTCACTGTGGTCTTTTGTGCTGGGGGTGGAGTTGGGATATGTATATCCAGGGTGATTAGTTTGTGCTCAGATCTCACTAGTGAGGGGTATACCTCTGGTGTGGAGCATTTTGTCCCCATGTTTGTGATGATCAGGTTTAGTATATTATCTCCCCTAGTGAGAGAGGTGACTAGTTGTTCCAGTGCATTTGAATTTATGAATTCCAGGAACCTTTGGGCTAGAGTGTTAGGGCAAGAATAATGTACCCAATCTATGTTTGGGTAGTTGAAGTCTCCCAGTATGATGGTATTTTGTGATACATTCATATCATCCAATGTCTTCAGGAAGGTTGAGTGGGGTTCCTGAGATTGGAAGGGTGGTCTGTAACATGCTACCAGTTGTATAGCAGTTTTGCCTATGGTTAGTTGCACCTGTATGGTCTCCGATGCTTCATGTGTTGCTACTAACCTGGAGCTGTGGGTGTCCTTGATGAATATGGACACTCCCCCTCCCTTTGTCGTTCGGCGTGGGTTTTGGGGCCAAAAAGCATGATACGAGGTATAGCCTGGTAGCACTGGGGTGCTCTCAGGAGCCTTGAACCAGGTTTCAGTTACTGCACAGACATCGATGTTCTCCATACTGAGGAGTGCATCGAGTGCCTGCATCTTGAGATTTAGACTTTTGGCGTTGAGCAGCATTACCCTTAGTTTTTTTTCCATTTTTGTTTTGTAAGGAGGTGGGTTTGTCTTTTGAGCCTTGCCTAAAAAAGGCACTATGGGGGTGGCAAGAGCCTTAGCCAATATCCGGAAGCCCAGTGGTGACAGGTGCAAGCCGTCCCTTGCGAAGCAGCGTGGCTTGTCCAACATGTCATCCCAGGCAGGCAGACATTGGATCCCCTTAGAATGACACCAGTACTTGAGCCAATTATTAAAGCTGATCATCTTGTCTTTGTATTGTGGCATCATTCTTGGTGAGGGCAAGATGCTGCTCAGGGTCAGGGTCATACCAGCCTGGGCTACATAATCAGAGAGCTCCTCTATGTCTCTTTTCATGTAGTCCAGGGAGGTACGTCTCAGGTCATTCACGCCAGCATGGACAATGACGGAGTCATATTTGTACTTGCTTTGGAGTGACCTGAGTGTGTGTGTTATGTGGTGGATCCTAGCTCCCGATAGGCAGCTCACAGTCACCCTCTCCTTGTTCAGTCTGGTAAGCGGGACATCAGTGTGTCTGACTATAGAGTCACCTATTACTAGTGTATCAGGCATGGTGTTTGGCCTTAAGGGCTGTGATTGATTGACACATTGATTTATTGAAGTATGTGTTACATGTGTTTTGTTTTGAGGTGGTGGATTATTGGATGTCTGCTTTGGGAGCCTCTGTTGTTTTGGTAAGTTTTTTATTAGAGCCTCCGAGTATGTCTTTGTGTTTTTATGTGTTTGGTTTGCAGTTGTGGTAGGTTTATGTGGGACTGGGTTTGTTGTGTGTGTGGTTACCATCTCCTCCTGTCTGGTCATGCCAGCCCTGAGTTGAGAGAGTTCAGCCTCCAGTTTGGCTATATAGTTGCATCTCTCACATGTATTTGTGTTTGTTGGGAGGAGGAGAGGGTTGTCTGTGTACATGAGACAATTGTAGCATTGTCTCAAGATACCCAGATTAACCAGCTGAACTGGAGAGGATGCCAGTAATCTACCACTCGACATGCTAGAACAGTATAAGGGAGTGCTGTGCCTTTAAGGAAAGTGGATATTCACAGGGGTGGTAGGTGGATGTAGTGCTTACTTAGTACAAGAGTGCTTACTTAGTAGAGAAGTTTTGAGAACAAGTGCTAGGCTTATAATATAGCGAGTAGTCTGATTATACTAAGAGTAGAGCTTCTTTAAGGGAAAATTTGAAGAGCAGACTTGGTGGAGCCAGAAGAAGTTGAACCTTGTTTAACCGGCACTGCGCTATGTGCACAACCGCACAAAAACGCCCAGAGGTGGATTTTAAACAGGGAACTACAAAAGAGCTATAAATGGTCCAAAACAACAAATTACTACAGCTCTTGTGCTGAGGTCACTTCCTACAGGGAGAGGTAGGCTGCTCAAGGCTCCCCACTCCCACTGGTGAGCAAAGAAACTTCCTTCTATCCAAGTAAGGTAGTGGACAACACAGGAACTACCCCACAGCCCAGAATACAGCAATGCCTGTAAACTGGTCTAAAGTAGTAGAGGAGAGGTGGGAAAACAAGGATTATTTTTTTGTTTTTTTGATAGAAACACACAGAAAATGCAGAAACAGTAATAAATCAGTTACACAGGCCAGCACACTTTAGTGGGCAGCCTCAACAGTTAAATTAAACAAACAAACAAACAAACTTTAGATCAAATTCAACTAAAAAGTAACTTTAAGTGCAGATATTGAAATAATGCAGCAAACAGCTAAAAAACAGTTTAAGCTTGTTTAGGGTAAGCTAGAGAAGCAATTTCAAGTAAAAAGCAGCAAAGATACTTAAATCCAGAAAGTAGTCGCTTTTCTGAGTTCTCTGTAGCTAGGACCACTCTGCAGGACCACGAGGAGCTTGTCTGAGCAGTATAGTCAGAAAAAAATACCCAGAGGTGGATTTTAAACAGGGAACTTCAAAAGAGCTAGAAATGGTCCAAAACAACCAATTACTACAGCTCCTGTGCTGAGGTCACTTCCTACATGGACAGGTAGGCTGCTCAAGGCTCCCCACTCCCACTGGTGAGCAAAGAAACGTCCTTCTATCCAAGTAAGGTAATGGACAACACAGGAACTACACCACAGCCCAGAATACAGCAATGCCTGTAAACTGGTCTAAACTAGTCGAGGAGAGGTTGGAAAACAAGGTTTATTTTTTTGGGTTTTTTTTGTTTTTAGATAGAAACACACAGAAAATGCAGAAACAGTAATAAATCAGTTACACAGGCTAGCACACTTTAGTTGGCAGCCTCAACAGTTAAATTAAACAAACAAACAAATAAACTTTTGATCAAAGTCGACTAAAAAGTAACTTTAAGTGCAGATATTGAAATAATGCAGCAAACAGCTAAAAAACAGTTTAAGCTTGTTTAGGGTAAGCTAGAGAAGCAATTTCAAGTAAAAAAACAGCAAAGATCCTTAAATCCAGAAAGTAGTCACTTTTCGGAGTTCTCTGTAGCTAGGACCACTCTGCAGGACCACAAGGAGCTTGTCTGAGCAGTATAGCCAGAAAAAAAAAACGCCCAGAGGCGGATTTTAAACAGGGAACTTCAAAAGAGCTAGAAATGGTCCAAAGCAACCAATTACTACAGCTCTTGTGCTGAGGTCACTTCCTACAGGGACAGGTAGGCTGCTCAAGGCTCCCCACTCCCACTGGTGAGCAAATAAACTTCCGTCTATCCAAGTAAGGTAATGGACAACACAGGAACTACACCACAGCCCAGAATACAGCAATGCCTGTAAACTGGTCTAAACTAGTCGAGGAGAGGCAGGAAAACAAGGATTATTTTTTTGTTTTTTTTTGTTTTTAGATAGAAACACGCAGAAAATGCAGAAACAGTAATAAATCAGTTACACAGGCTAGCACACTTTAGTGGGCAGCCTCAACAGTTAAATTAAACAAACAAACAAACTTTCGATCAAATTTGACTAAAAAGTAACTTTAAGTGCAGATATTGAAATAATGCAGCAAACAGCTACAAAAACAGTTTAAGCTTGTTTAGGGTAAGCTAGAGAAGCAATTTCAAGTAAAAAAACAGCAAAGATTCTTAAATCCAGAAAGTAGTCGCTTTTCTAAGTTCTCTGTAGCTAGGACCACTCTGCAGGACCACGAGGAGCTTGTCTGAGCAGTATAGCCAGAAAGAAATGCCCAGAGGCGGATTTTAAACAGGGAACTTCAAAAGAGCTAGAAATGGTCCAAAACAACCAATTACTACAGCTCTTGTGCTAAAGTCACTTCCTACAGGGACAGGTAGGCTGCTCAAGGCTCCCCACTCCCACTGGTGAGCAAAGAAACTTCATTCTATCCAAGTAAGGTAATGGACAACACAGGAACTACACCACAGCCCAGAATACAGCAATGCCTGTAAACTGGTCCAAACTAGTTGAGGAGAGGCGGGAAAACAAGGATTATTTTTTTGTTTTTTTTTTGTTTTTAGATAGAAACAAACAGAAAATGCAGGAACAGTAATAAATCAGTTACACAGGCTAGCACACTTTAGTGGGCAGCCTCAACAGTTAAATTAAACAAACTTTCGATCAAATTCGACTAAAAAGTAACTTTAAGTGCAGATATTGAAATAATGCAGCAAACAGCTAAAAAAACAGTTTAAGCTTGGGTAAGCTAGAGAAGCAATTTCAAGTAAAAAAACAGCAAAGATACTTAAATCCAGAAAGTAGTTGCTTTTTTGAGTTCTCTGTAGCTAGGACCACTCTGCAGGACCACGAGGAGCTTGTCTGAGCAATATAGCCAGAAAAAAATGCCCAGAGGCGGATTTTAAACAGGGAACTTCAAAAGAGCTAGAAATGGTCCAAAACAACCAATTACTACAGCTCTTGCATGTTTTTACATGGAGGCAGACTACTAATACTGTAATCAGAGAACTGTGACTTCCGCATCAACCTACTGATAACAATCTATTCTGAAGTCACTGCTGCTTTGATGAACACATAATACATGTTTCTTGCATGCTTTTACATGGAGGAACACTAAACATACTCCATGCAGGGAACTGTGATGTCCAAATCAACCTACTGAGAACAATCAACTCTTAGGTCACTGTGGCTTTAATGAATACAAAAAACATGTTTTTTACTTGGAGAAAGATGATACATATGCCACATAGGTGGAGTGTGACCTCTGCACCTACCTACTGAAAACAATCAAGTCTGCAATCACTGCTGCTATAATGAACACATAAAAAACATGTTTTTACATGTTTTAGATAGAAGGAGACTACACATACTCCATGCAGGGGACTGTGACCTCTGTTCCAACCTACTGAAAACAATCAATTCTGAGATCACTGCAGCTTTGAAGAACACATAAAACATGTTTTTTTTAATTTGGAGGAAGGCTACACATACTCCATGCAGAGGACTTTGACCTCTGCACCATCCTTCTGAAAACAATAATTTCTGAGGTTACTGTGGCTTTGATGAACACATAAAACACTTTTTTATGTGGAGGAGGATGACACATACTCCATGCAGGGGACTGTAAACTCCACACCAACCTGCTAAACACAATCAATTCTGAGGTCACTGTAGCTTTGATGAACACATAAAATACATTTTTACATAGAGGAAGACTACACATATGCCATTCATAAGACTGTGACCTCTGCACTAACCTACTGAAAACTATTGATTATGAGGTCACTAAGGCTTTGCTGAACACATAAAATATGTTTATTACATGGAGGCAAGCTACACATACTCAGCACTGCAGCTTTGATGAATACATAAAACACATTTTTTTATTTAGAGAAATCAATTCTGAGATCATTGCAGCTTTGAAGAACACATAAAACATGTTTTTTTTTTATTTGGAGGAAGGCTACACATACTCCATGCAGGGGACTGTGACCTCTGCACCATCCTTCTGAAAACAATAATTTCTGAGGAAGGCTACACATATTCCATGCAGGGGACTGTGACTTTTGCATCAGTGTACTGAAAGCACTCAATTCTGAGTTCACCGTGGCTTTAATGAACACAAAAAACATATATTTTACATGTAAGCACACTACACATACTTTATGCAGGGGACTGTGACCTCCGCACCAACCTACTGAAAACAGTTGATTCTGAGGTCACTTTTGCTTTGACGAACACAAAAAACATGTTTTTTTATGGTGAGGAAGACTACACATACACCATGCAGGGCACTGTGAGATCCACACTCTCCTACTGAAAACGACTGATTCTGAGGTCACTGTGGCTTTGATGAACACATAAAACATGTTTTTTTACATGGAGAAAACAACACATATGCCATGCAGGGGGACAGTTGCTGCATTAATGAACACATAAAACATGTTGTCTGCATATTTTTAATTGGACGAAGACCACACATACTCCAAGCTGGGGCCTGTGACCTCTGCACCAGCCTACTGAAAACAATGGATTCTGAGGTCTCTGCAACTTTGATGACCTCATAAAACATGCTTTTACTTGGAGGAAGACCACACATACTGCTTACAGGGGAACTGCGACCTCCACACAAACCTACTGAAAACAATTGATTCTGAGGTTACTGCTGCTTTGATGTACACATAAAACATATTTTTACATAGAGGAAGACTACACATATGCCGCACATAGGACTGTGACCTCCCTCAATAATCTACTGAAAGCAATTGAATCTGAGGTCATTGCAACTTTGTTGAACACATAATACACATTTTTTATGTGGAGGAAGACTACACTTACTCCATGCAGGGGTCTGTGACCTCCACACTAACCTACTGAAAGCAATTGAATCTGAGGTCACTGTGGCATTGCAGAACACATAAAACACATTTTTTATATGTGGCGCAAGACTACCCTTACTCCATGCAGGGGACTGTGACCTCCGCACCAACCTACTGAAAGCAATTGAATGAGTTCACTGTGGCTTTGTTGAACACATAAAACATATTTTTACATAGAGGAAGACTACACATATGCCACACATAAGACTATGACCTCTGCACCAACCTACTGAAAACAATTGAATCTGAGGCCATTGCGGCTTTGTTGAACACATAAAACACATTTTTTATGTGGAGGAAGACTACAATTACTCCATGCAGGGGACTGTGACCTCTGCATTAACCTACTGAAAGCAATTGAATCTGAGGTCACTGTGGCTTTGTTGAACACATAAAACACATTTTTTATGTGGAGGAAGACTACACTTACTCCATGCAGGGGACTGTGACCTCCACACCAACCTACTGAAAGCAATTGAATTTGGGGTCGCTGTGGCTTTGTTGAACACATAAAACACATTTTTACATAGATGAAGACTACATATATGCCATGCATAAGACTTTGACCTCTGCACCAATCTACTGAAAACTATTGATTTTGAGGTCACTATGGCTTTGGTAAACACATAAAATATGTTTATTACATGGAGGCAGGCTACACATACCCAACACTGCAGCTTTGATGAACACATAAAACACATTTTTTATTTAGAGAAAGACTACATACACATACTCCATGCAGGGAACTGTGACCTCCGCCCCACCATACTGAAAGCACTCAGTTCTGAGGTCACTGTGGCTTTGATGAGCACAATAAACACATTTTTTATGCAGAGGCAGACTACACTTACTCCATGCAGGGGACTGTGACTTCTGCATCAGTGTACTGAAAACATCAGATTCTGAGTTCACTACAACTTTGATGAACACATAAAACATGTTTTTTCATGTAAGCACACTACACATACTCCATGCAGGGGATTGTGACCTCCACACCAACCTATTGAAAACAGTTGATTCTGAGGTCACTTTTGCTTTGATGAACACAAAAAACATGCTTTTGTTTATGGCGAGGAAGACTACACATACACCATGCAGGGCACTGTGAGCTCCACACTCTCCTACTTAAAACAATTGATTCTGAGGTCACTGTGGCTTTGATGAACACATAAAACATGTTTTTGCATGAAGAAAACAACACATATGCCAATGAGGGGGACAGTGATCTCTGCACCAACCAACTGAAAACAGTCAATTCTGAGGTCGCTGCTGTTTTAATGAACACATAAAACATGTTGTTTGCATGTTTGTACTTGGAGGAAGACCACACATGCTCCATGCTCAGGCCTGTGACCTCCACACCAACCTACTGAAAACAATGGATTCTGAGGTCTCTGCAACTTTGATGACCTCATAAAACATGCTTTTGCTTGGAGGAAGACCACACATACTGCTTACAGAGGACTGTGACCTCCACACAAACCTACTGAAAACAATTGATTCTGAGGTTACTGCTGCTTTGATGAACACATAAAACACATAAGACTGTGACCTCCACACCAACCAACTGAAAACAATTAATTCTGAGGTAATTGCAGCTTTGTTGAACACATAAACACATTTTTATATAGAGGAAGACTACACATATACCACACATAAGACTGTGACCTCCGCACCAACCTACTGAAAGCAATTGAATCTGAGGTCACTGTGACTTTGTTGAACACATAAAACACATAAGACTGTGACCTCCACACCAACCTACTGAAAACAGTTGATTCTGAGGTCACTTTTGCTTTGATGAACACAAAAAATATGTTTTTGTTTATGGCGAGGAAGACTACACATACACCATGCAGGGCACTGTGAGCTCCACACTCTCCTACTTAAAACAATTGATTCTGAGGTCACTGTGGCTTTGATGAACACATAAAACATGTTTTTACATGAAGAAAACAACACATATGCCATGCAGGGGGATAGTGATCTCTGCACCAACCAACTGAAAACAGTCAATTCTGAGGTCGCTGCTGTTTTAATGAACACATAAAACATGTTCATAGGTTTAGGTTCATAGGTTCATACTAGGCTATCTGCCCAAGGGCATTTATAAGCCTTAAGTTATGTGGCTTTCGCCACCCCTTTAGTTTGAATAAAAACTATGCCTATCATTTTGCTGTGCCTCTGTCAAGCAGTGACACTGAAGTAATCCCTGGGGTATATCTGCAATCTCCCATCCATTGGTCAAGATTCCTCTTGAACAAGGCCAGAGAGGTGCTCTGCCTCACATGTACCGGGATTTTGTTCCACAGCATAGGGAGTCTCTGGGTGATGAATCTGTCCCTCCAGCACGTTCTATTTATTTGTTTGTTTACATTTATTTGTTTGCATGTTTGTACTTGGAGGAAGACCACACATGGTCCATGCTCAGGCCTGTGACCTCCACACCAACCTACTGAAAACAATGGATTCTGAGGTCTCTGCAACTTTGCTGTACTCATAAAACTTTTTTTTACTTGGAGGAAGATCACACATACTGCTTACAGGGGACTGTGACCTCCACACAAACCTACTGAAAACAATTGATTCTGAGGTTACTGCTGCTTTGATGAACACATAAAACACATTTTTATATAGAGGAAGACTACACATATGCCACACGTAAGACTGTGACCTCCGCACCAACCTACTGAAAGCAATTGAATCTGAGGTCACTGTGACTTTGTTGAACACATAAAACACATACGACTGTGACCTCCACACCAACCAACTGAAAACAATTAATTCTGAGGTAATTGCAGCTTTGTTGAACACACAAACACATTTTTATATAGAGGAAGACTACACATATACCACACATAAGACTGTGACCTCCACACCAACCCACTGAAAGCAATTGAATCTGAGGTCACTGTGGCTTTGCTGAACACATAAAACACATTTTTTATGTAGAGGAAGACTACACTTACTCCATGAATGAGACTGTGACCTTCGCACCAACCTACTGAAAACAGTTGCTTCTGCGGTCACTGTGGCTTTGATTAACACAAAAGCATGTTTTTTACATGGAAGAACACTGCACATCCTCCTTACAGTGGACTGTGATCTCCATACAACTGTAATGAAAACAATTGATTCTGAGGTTACTGTGGATTTGATGAACACATAAAACATGTTTTTTACTTAGAGAGAGACTTCACATATGCCATGTATGTGAAGTATGACCTCTTCACCTACTTACTGAAAGCAATCGATTCTGAGATTACTGATGCCTTAATGAAGACAAAAAACATGTTTTTCACATGGAGGCAGACTACACATACTCTATGCTGCAGCTTTGATGAACACATAAAACACACTATTTATGTAGAGGAAGACTACATACACATGCTCCATAATGACTGTGACCTCCGCACCAGCCTTCAGAAAAGAATTGTTTCTGAGATGACTGCGGCTTTGATAAACACTTAAAAAAATTTTTTTTACATGTAGAGAAACTGCACATACTCCATGCAGGGGACTGTGACCTCCTCATTAACCTTCTGAAAACAATTGATTCAGAGGTCACTGCAACTTTGATGGACACATAAAACACATTTTTTACATAGAGGAAGACTACACATTCTACAGGCAGGGGACTGTGACCTCTGCACCGACCTAAAAAAACAATCTATTTTGAGGTCACTACTGCTTTGATGAACACATAATACATCTTTTTAAAATGTTTTTACATGGAGGAAGACTATACGTACACCATGGATTGTGGCCTCCACACCAACCTACTGAAAGCAATTAAATCTAAGGTAACTGCGGCTTTGGCAAACATATAAAACACATTTTTATGTGCAGGAAGGCTACATATACTCCATGCGGAGGACTGTGACCAACACACCAACCTACTGAAAACAGACTATTCTGAGATCACTGTGGCTTTGATGAACACACGAAAAATGTTGTTTTTTACATGGAGGAAGGGTACACATACTCCATGCAGGGGACTATGACCTGTGTACCAACCTACTGAAAACAGTTGATTCTGAGGTCACTGTGGCTTTGATGAACAGAAAAAAACATGTTTTTTTATGTGGAAGAATCCTGCACATCCTCCGTATAGTGGACTGTGACCTCCGTGCAAACATTATGAGAACAATCGATTCTGAGGTGCCTGCAGCTTTGATGAACACATAAAGCATGTTTTTTATATGAAAGAAGACTACACATAGACCATGCAGGGGACTGTGAGCTCTGCACTAACCTACTGAAAACAATAAATTCTGAGGTCACTGCGGATTTGATGAACACGGAAAACATGTTTTTTTACATTGGAGGAATACTAGATATACTCCATGGATGGGAGTGTGACCTCCACACCAACCTAATGAAAATAATCTATTCTCAGGTCACTGTGGCTTTGATGAATACATAAAACATGTTTTTTTACATGGATTAAGACCACACATACTCCATACTGCAACTTTGATGAACACATAAAACACATTTTTTATGTGAAGTAAGACCACACATACTCCATGCAGGCAACTGTGACCTCCACAGCAGCCTACCAAAACAATAAATTTTGAGATCCCTACAGCTTTGACAGACACATAAAACACATTTTTACATGAAGGAAGACTACACATATGCCATGCATAAAACTGTGACCTCTGCACCAACCCACTGAAAATAATCGATTTTGAGGTCACTGCGGCTTTGATGAACACATAAAATATTTTTTTTAACTCAGGCAGGCTACAAATTCTCAATACTGCAACTTTGATGAAGACAAAACACAAATTTTATTTAAAGGAAGATTTCATACGCATACTCCATGCAGACAATTTCATACACATACTCCACTGAGGCAATTTGCGGTCACTGCTGCTTTGATGAAAACATAATAGATGTTTGTTACATGTTTTTACATGGAGGAAGATTACATTCTCCATGGAGGGCCTGTGACCTCCACAACAACCTACTGAAGACAATCAATTCTAAGGTCACTGCGGCTTTGATGAACACATAAAACAAGTTTTTCACTAGGAGGCAGAATACACATACTCCATACTCCAAATTTTATGAACACATAAGACGCATTATTTATGTAGTTGAGGATTACATACACATGCTACTTGCAGGCGACTGTTACCTCAGCACCAAACTTCTGAAAACAATTGATTTTGAGTTCACTGCAGCTTTGATGTGCACATAAAACACATTTTTTTACATGGTGGAAGTCTACACATACTGCATGCAGAGGACTGTGACCTCCTCACCAACCTACTGAAAACAACCTATTTTGAGGTCACTGCTGCTTAGATCAACACATACTACATGTTTTTTTTTTTTTACATGGAGGAAGACTACACGTACTCCATGCAGGGGACTGTGACCTCCACACCAACCTACTGAAAACAGTTGATTCTGAGGTCACTGTCACTTTGATGAACACAAAAAACATGTTTTTTACGTGGAAGAATCCTGCACATCCTCCTTGTAGTGGACTATGACCTCTGTACCAACCTAATGAGAGCAATTGATTCTGAGGTCACTGCGGTTTTGATGAACATATAAAACATGTTTTTTATGTCGAGGAAGACTACAAATACACCATGCAGGGGATTGTGAGTTGCGAACTAACTTACTGAAAATGATTGATTCTGAGGTCACTGGCTTTGTTGAACACATAAAACACTTTTTTTTAAGTGGAGAAGGGCTACACATACCCCATGCAGGGGACTGTGACCTCCACATGAACCTACTGAAAACAATTGATTTTGAGGTCACTGCAACTTTGATGAACACATAAAACAGGTTTTTCACAAGGAGGCAGATTGCACATACTCCATACTGCAGCTTTATGAACACATAAGATGCATTATTTATGTAAAGGAAGACTACATACACATGCTACTTGCAGGCAACTGTAACCTTGCACACCAACCTACTGAAAATAATCTATTCTGAAGTCACTGTGGCTTTGCTAAACACATAAAACACTATTTTTTACATGAAGGCAGACTACATATAGTCGGTGCAGGGGACTGTGACCTCCTCACCAACCTACTGAAAACAATCGATTTTGAGGTAACTGCTGCTTTGATGAACACATAAAACACATTTTTTTACGTGGAGGGAGACTACACATACTCCATGCATGGGACTGTGATCTCCATATCAGTCTTCTGAAAACAACTGATTCTGAGGTCACTGCAGGCTTGATGAGCACATAAAACAAGTTTTTTACATGGTGGAAGACTACACCATACTCCATGCAGGGGACTGTGACCTCCACACCAACTTACTGAAAACAGTTGATTCTGAGGGCACTGTGGCTTTGATGAACACAAACATTTTTTTTTTTATGTGGAAGAATCCTGCACATCCTCCATATAGTGGACTTTGACCTCCATACTAACCTAATGAGAACAATTGATTCTGAGGTCACTGCAGCTTCGATGAACACATAAAATATGTTTTTTTAGGTCAAGGAAGACTACACGTACTGCATGCTGGGGACAGTGACCTCCTCACTGACCTAGTGAAAACAATCTATTTTGAGGTCACTGCTGCTTTGATGAACACATAAAACCTGTATTTTATGTGGAGGAAGACTACACATACACCATGCAGGGGGCTCTGACCTCCACACCAGTCTACTGAAAACAATTGATTCTGAGGTTACTGCTGCTTTGATGAACACATAAAACACATTTTTTTACATGGAGAAAGACTACACATATGCCATGCAGGTGACTGTGACCTCCGCACCAAGCTATTGAAAACAATCTATTCTGAATTCACTGCAGCTTTGATGAACACATAAAACATGTTTTTTATATGGAGGAAGATTACAAATTCTCCATGCAGGGGTTTGTGACCTCCTCACCAACCTACTGAAATCAAACAACTCTGAGGTCACTGTGGTTTTGATGCACACAAAAAACACATTTTTTACATGGAGACAGACTTCACATACTCCATACTGCAGCTTTGATGAACACATAAGCCACATTATTTATGTGGAGGAAGAGTACATACACATGCTCCTTTCAGGTCACTGTGACCTCTGCACCAACCTACTGAAAAGAATTGATTCTGAGGTCACTGTGGCTTTGATGAACACATAATAAACTTTTTTTACATGGAGGCAGACTACACATACTCTGTGCAAGGGACTGTGACCTCCGCACTAATCTTCTAAAACAATCATTTCTGAAGTCACTGCGGCTTTGATGAACAAACAAACCATGTTTTTTTTACATTGAAACAATCAATTCTGAGGTCACTGTGGGTTTGATGAACACATAAAACATGTTTTTTTATATGGAGGAAAACTACACATACTGCATTCAGTGGACTGTAACCTCCGCACTACCTGTAGATCAGAGTGTGTGTGTTGTACCTTTAAGAGCCACTCCAGTCTATGGGCACGTGCATATAAATACTGAGCACGTGCAAGCAAGAGTACCATTTTGAGTAAGCAGTCAGAGTGAAAGCATGTATGTGTGCAGCAGTCAGTCAGTTAGTTAATTTAGTTTAATGTTCCAGTCATCCATCATGATGTGTTTGTGTGGTTTCAGATGTGGGATGTCTAAAATGATGTGGTGCCAGAATGGGGTCCGAAGCAAAACTTCTTCTTCAAGACCATGAGGGGTGCAGTTACAGTTGGAGGAATATACAAGAGTGAATCATCCATGTTCAAAAAACTCGCAAACAGGTCAGAAAGACAAACCTAGGTACTTAAACTCATTTAAATGATTTTTTTTACTCAATGAATATAAAATAATTCAAAATGACTTTCTAATTAAATGAAATGTTTGAAATTATGATACATTGATAGAAATATAGAAAATACTTAAAAAACAGTTTAAATAACTTCCAAATCACATAAAATGTATGAAAAAGGGAAAACAGTCATATTTTTTCTTTATGTGCTTCTTTTTCTTATTAACTAAAGCTATTCAAGATATCCAGGGTCTACGTTATATAAACGAAGCATTAAAATGTCGACTCACCTTTGATTGACCCCTATTTCTCAACGCTGCACAACACTGAATGGCCAAAGGTTGGCCATTCTTTGAAATCTGCCCTTTTCCTGACTGTAGTGTGATCTTTTATTTATTTATTTATTTATTTATCATTTGTTGACCGGGAAAGTCCGACTAGGTTCCACAGAGCCTGTTTTCAGCGGAGGCCCGGGGAGAAATGCTCCAGATGCATGTCTTTGCAATGTGGGAGGAAACCAGAGTACCTGGAGGAAACCCATGTGAACACAGGGAGAACATGCAAACTCCACACAAAAGGCATCCCAGCCGAGAATCGAACCGGAAAACCTCTTTCTGTGAGGTGACAACGTTAACCACTGCACCACTGCGCCGTCCATAACTCCATCTTGGAGTCAGTATATTTAGTTAGGGGGTGTGGGGGGCATAGCCCCCCAATTTAATAGTGTTTGTTGTAATGTGGTTTATGTGTTTTGGCTACCGATTTGTTTCCCTTGAGGGTTCAATGTTGTACAGCTTTGTGTATGCAGGGGAGGGGGAAGACTGCTATGTTGTGCTTGAAACTTAAATTTAGAGAAATGTGTAATGCCCAGATGAATATTACAATGGAAAGGCACATATTTTACACAAGAGATCAAAAGCCTGGTGAAACTTTTGCAGCATATATAAGTTACTTGAGAAACAATGCAAAAACATGTAGATCTGGTGATTTAAGAGATGAGCTGATAAAAGACAGGTTTGTGTGTGTGGTATTAAAGATGATGCAGTGAGAAAGATATTGCTTTGTGGCAGTGATTTAACTTTTAATAAGGCTAAAGAGATTTGTCAGATATTTGAGCTCACAGAAAAGCACATGAGTATGAGAAAAGCATGCTTGCAGTGCCTTCCAGTGCTAATGTTGATGGCATGCAGCACAAGGTTAAAATATACAGGCCTAATGGGAGGAACATGCCCTGGGCCTCCCTAGTGAAACCCGCAGTTGCTTCAGTGAAACCCTGAGCCTTTCTAGCAAATTCCAGGGCAGCTCCAGTAAAATCCAGAGCATGCTCAGTGAAACAGAGGGGTGACTCAGCAAAACCTGTGGTAAGCCTCATAGCCAACTGTTGTAATTGTGGAGGTAGCCATGAGCCCAAATTAAAGAAGTGCGTGGCTTTTCATCAGCATTGCCACACGTAAAAAAAATGGAATAATTTCAACAGGTTTTGTAAATCAAAAGGGGCACATTCTTTTATTAAAAGAAAACATTCAAAGAGGCAAGTTGATCAATTAGAAAGCTGCGACTCTACTTTTTATGTGATGGTGTGCCAGCACTTGATGAAATAATCAATTCAGTAGATTTGTGGGCAAAGAATGAAGTATTTTGTACTGTTCTGATTAATGGGAGACCTGTAGATCTCAAAGTTGATACTGGTTAAAAGTGCAATGTTATATCAGCAGAAATGCTTTCCAAAGTAAGAGCTAGTGAGAAACTTAATCTGGTAAACTGTGCAAAGCTTGTTGCTTATGGTAGTGAATAAATTCAAAATGAAGGCTCTGTAGTGCTTTCATGTTACTCAGCTGGGAACAGCTATGGTTTGCAATTTTATGTAGTCAAGAGACACGTGCAGTCATTGTTAGGCCTCAGAGGCAGTTTGAAAATGAAACTGCTTTCATTTAATGCAGAAGTCCACCATGTAAGCCCATGTATTATTTTCAAAGGCAAGTTAGGCAAACTCCCAGTTGTGTACTCCATGAAGTTAGACCATGAGGTAAGCCTGGTCATCAGACCAGCACAGAAGAGTAATTTGTCCAGTAGAAGAACCAACTGAAAGGGTATCCTCCATGGTGGTAGCTCATAGGAAAAGCTCAGATGATATTAGAATATGTATTGATCCAAGAGATTTAAACAAAGCACTAAAACGATCCCAATGCATACAAAGAAGTATTGCTGGTCTTATGCCAAATGCCACTGTTTTTTCTGTCTGAGGTGCAAAAAGTTCATTTTGGCAAATTTAGATTGAACGAAAACTTTCATTGCTAACCACTTTCAGTACACCACTTGGAAGGTACAGATTTTTCATGCCATTTGGGATAAATTCTGCCAGTGAAGTCTTTCAACGTACAATGGAGCAAATTTTTTCTGGCTATCCATGTGCTCTTATAGTTGATGATATTCTTATAGGAGGCAATGGTGAAGGTGAACATGATAGAAACCTCAACAAAGTTCTGGAACATGCTCATGAAGTGACTCTTAAGTTGCATCCTCAGAAATGCAAGTTCTGGTTACAAGAAGTTACTTATGTGGGTCATTTGTTCACCAGTTCAGGCTTACGACCAGATCCTTCCAAGCCAACTGCAATTCTTGAGATGCCAGTTCCAGGCAATGTGATTTCCTTACAATGTTTTCTTGGCATGGTCAAGTATTTGGGCAAGTTCATCCCAGATTTGAGTGATCTTTCAGCATTGCTTAGAGAGCTGACATGCAAAGATGTAACTTGGTCCTGGATGGAATACCACCAAAGAGCATTTGATGTCCTGAAACAGAGAATTGCCAGTCCACCCAGTTTAAGATACTATGATGTTCACAAACCTGTAACTCTTTCTTGTGATGCTTCGAAATTTAGTCTTGGTGCAGTCATTCTTCAAGAGGGCAGACCAGTAGCCTGTGCATCCAGAACTTTAACCCAGACCAAAATGCATTAGTCTCACACAGAGAAAGTGTGCTTGGCAATTGTGCTTGCATGTTCATAGTTCCATGATTATATTTATGGCCAACCTGTTCAAACTGAGACTGACCACCAACCTTTGGTCACTACTTTGAAAAAGCCTATGCACACAGCTCCTGTGAGATTGCAACTCATGATGCTGAAATTGCAAAAGTACAACTTTCACTTGGTTTACACAAAAGGCAGTCTTCTTCATCTTGTTGATACTTTATCTAGATCACGCAGAAAAAAAACACTGAACAGCATGACAATGTGAAACCTGATTTTGAAGTCATGGAAGTGAGACATTTTTCTTCCACACATCTTGATGATCTTAGAACTCACACAGCTTCAGATCTAATTCTTCAGAAGCTCAACAACTTTATCAGTCTATGATGGCCATCAAAGCAATCTTATCACCAGACGTGCAACAGTATTTTTCTTACAGAGATGAGATTTAAATGGAAGATGGTATCATCATGAAAGGTCCAAAAGTGATTGTTCAAAAATCTTTGCGACAAGAATATATTAAAATATTACATTGTGGTCACTCAGGTACTGATTCTACCAAACATATGGTGAGAGGGCTAGTATTTTGGCCTTCTATGTCAAAAGATACTGAGAAAAAACTTTCAGCTTGTTCTGTCTGTAATAGTGTGAAACTGTATCAGCAAAATTAACTACTTCAGCTAAGCCAAATTCCTGAACTACCCTGGTCAACAGTAGCTACAGATATTTTGGAAAGAATGGTCAACATTACTTAGTGTTAGTAGACTCTTATTCAAATTGGTTTGAGATTGACCTACTTCATAATTTTATGTCCAATACTATCATTAAAAAGTTGAAGAGACATTTTTCTGTCCATGGTAGTCCACATAAAGTTGTTTCTGACAATAGTGCACAGTTTACAAGTCAGCATTAAATGATTTGCTAAAACATGGGACTTTATTCAAGTTAGGAGTAGTCCTGAATACTCACAATCCAATGGCTTGGCTGAACGTGCTGTTTAAAGTGCAAAAAAGCTGTTGGAAAAGTCTAAACGTGACAACACTGATGTTTTTCTTAATCAACTTAATCTCAGAAACATACCTTGCAACAACCTTTTTGGTTCTCCTGCCCAGAGGTTAATATCAAGACAAACCAGAACTACACTGCCAATCAGTAATAATTTGTTGGTTCCAAGTGCTAAAAACAACAAAACTGTAAAGGCTCAACTCCTGAAGAAGTGTTTGTCCCAAAAATCCTACTGTGATAAGACCAGCAAACCTCTGAATCCATTGAAAGAAGGAGAGATAGTGAGGATGCAGACAGCAAAAGGATTTCACAGAATAGGACTTGGGAAACATTTGTGTAAATAACTGAGATCATACATCATTGAGTCACAAGGCATGGAATTCAGGCAGAATCAGAAACATTTACTACCGGTGTCCGAGCCAATGTTGCATCATTTTACTTGTAACAGAGACTCAGATTCTCAGAGTGCTTTGTCCAATGTTTCTGTTCCAGAGGACATTTAGTCATCTGTTCCTATTCCTGAAACTATCCATGAAAAGAAATCCCTACTAAATCTCAAAATTCCACAATCCCGAGACTCTGAATCCTGATGACCAGAATCTCGAGATTACGGAATCTCGAACATAAAATAAAAACATTTTCTAACATATATGCAGGAGGGCAAGCCCCCCACACCCCCCTGCAACTTAATTATACCAAGTCCAAGATTGCACTACAGTGGAGTGAATGGCAAAATAGTGCCATGCAGAGCGGAATGGAATATACGTTAGAAAATGTTTTTTTTTTGTTTACTTTTCTTTTTTTTATGTTCGAGATTCTGCAAAATGACAAAACAAGTCATGGGCATTCAGAATTGCCAATTAGCAGAAACACTTGATTTTCATAAGGGTCATTTGCATATATCCCATGTGCCTCTAATACAAGAGGTTTGGGAGGTCACTCAGTGGAAGTTCTAGCTTTGCTGGAGTTTTCATTTTGTTTTTACCTCTTGACATTCTGGTCCTCGGGATTCAGAGTCTCGGGATTGTGGAATTTTGAGATTTAATAGGGATCCCCCTGAAAATACTCAAGAAGAACATTCCCCAGTGACTGTCCCTGTTGCTAAACCCAGTTCTAATTATTATATTATGAGGTCAGGTCATATCTCAAGACCTAATCCTAAAAACATAGCAACCTGGACATGATTGCTATTGTTTGTGTATATCTGTATAATTTGCATGCTTATTCAATTGTCATTTTCATTGCAGAACAGAATAGTCAAAGAGGGAGGATGTAGATCACAGTGTGTGTTGTACCTTTAAGAGCCATTGCAGTCTATGGGCATAAGCATATAAGTACTGAGCAGGTCTAAGCAAGATTGGCATTTTGAGTGAGCAGCTGGAGTGAAAGCATGCATGTGTGTAGCAGTCAGTTAGTTCATTTAGTTTAATGTTCCAGTCATCCATCCTGATGTGTTTGTGTGTAATAAACTACTTAAATGAACACCCAGCCTCATCTTCTTATCTGAATACACAAGACGAGCAACACCATCCTACTGAAAACATCTATTCTGAGGTCACTGCTGCTTTAATGAGCACATAAAACATGTTTATTACATATTTTTACATGGAGGAAGACTACACATACTCCATGCAGGGTACTGGTGTGACCTCCACACCAGCCTACTGAAAACAGTCAAATCTGAAGTCACTGTGGCTTTGATGAACACATAAAACAAGTTCTTTTATGTGGAGAAAAACTGCACATACTCCATGTAGGGGACTGTGACCTCCATACCAGCCTACTGAAAACCATCAATTCTGAGGTCACTGCAGCTTTGTCGAACCCATAACACACAAAGCAATCTTGTTTACCACCAGATGTGCAGCAGTATTTTCCTTACAGAGATGAGATTTTGATGGAAGAGGTTATCATCATGAAAGGTCCAGAAGTGATTGTTACAAACTCCTTGCAAAAAGAGTATATTAAAATCTTACATCATGGCAACCCAGGAACTGATTCTACCAAAAGAATAGTGAGAGGACTAATATTTTGGTCTTCCATGTCAAAATATATTGAGAAAGAACTTTCAGCTTGTTCTGTTTGTACTAAACTGCAACAGCAAAAAGAACCACCTGAGCTAAGCCTGATTCCTGAATTACCTTGGTTGACATTAGCTACAGATACTTTAGAATGGAATGGTCGACATTACTTGGTGTTAGTAGACTCTTATTCAAATTGGTTCGAGATTGACCTACTTTCTAATTTAATATCCAATACTGTCATTACAAAGTTGAAGAGACATTTCTCTCTCCATGCTAATCGGCACAAAGTCACTTCTGACAATGGTGCACAGTTTACAAGTCAGCATTAAAAGATTTGCTGAAACAGGGGGCTTTATTCATGTCACAAGTAGTCCTGAATACCCCCAATTGAATGAACTGGCTGAATGTGCAGCTCAAAGTTCAAAGCAGCTGATGGAAAAGTCTATATGTGACAATACTGATGTTTTTCTCAATCTGCTTAGTCTTAGAAACGTATCTCGCAACAATCTTCTTGGTTCTTCTGCTCAGAGGTTAAGGTTGAGACAAACCAGCATCACACTGCCAATCAGTAAGAATTCGTTGGTTCCAAGTGCTAAAAACAACAAAACAGTAAAATCTCAACTAATAAAGAAGCGTTTGTCCCAAAAGTCCTATGATAAAACCAGCAAACCTCTGAATTCATTGAAAAAAAGGAGAGGTGTGAGGATGCAGACAACAAAAGAATTTGACCAAATAGGACTTGTAAAACATTTGTGTTAAGAACTGAAATCATAGATTATTGAATTGCAAGGCATGGAGTTCAGGCAGATTCGGAAACATTTACTACCGTTGTCTATGCCAGTGTTGTAACATTTTGCTTGTAACAGGGACTCTAATTCTCAGAGTGATTTGTTCAATGTTTCTGTTCCAGAGAACATTTTATCTGTTTGTCTGCTCCTGTTCATGAAACTATCCCCAAAAATCCTTAAGAACATTCCCAGTGACTGTCCATGTTGCAAAACCTAGTTCTAATTATTATAGTACAAGGTCAGGTCATATCTCAAGATCTAATCCTTAATACACAGCAACCTGGACATGACTGTTATTGTTTATATATATCTGTATAATTTGCATGTTCTTGAATTGTCTTTTTCACTGCAGAACAGTATAGTCAAAGGGGGAGGATGTAGATCAGAGTGTGTGTTGTACCTATAAGAGCCACTCCAGCCTATGGGCACGTGCAAATAAGTACTTAGCAGGTGCAAGCAAGAGTGCAATTTTGAGTGAGCAGCCGGAGGGAAAGCATGTATGTGTGTGTTGCAGCCAGTCAGTTAGTTCATTTAATTTAATGTTCCAGTCATCCATCCTGATGTGTTTGTGTGTAATAAACTATTTAAACGAACACCCAGCCTCATCGTCTTATTTGAAAACACAAGACGTGACAGCAACCTACTGAAAACAATCTATTCTGAGGTCACTGCTGCTTTGATGAACACATAAAACACATTTTTTACATGGAGGAAGACTAGACATACTCAATGGAGGGGACTGTGACCTCTGCACCAGTCTACTGAAACAATCAATTCTGAGGTCATTGTGGCTTTGATGAACACATTAAACATGCTTTATACATGGAGGAAGACTAGATATACTCCATGGAGGGGACTGTAACCTCCGCACCAGTCTACTGAAACGATCAGTTCTGAGGTCATTGTGGCTTTGATGAACACATAGAACATGCTTTTTACATGGAGGAAGACTATATATATTCCATGGAGGGAACTGTGACTTCTGTACCAACCTAATGAAAACAATCGATTTTGAGGTCATTACAGCTTTGATGAACACATAAAACATGTTTTTTTATGTGGAGGAAGACTACACATACACCATAAGGGCAGACTGTGACCTCCGCAGCAACCTTCTGAAAACAATTGATTCTGAGGTCACTGTGGCTTTGATGAACACATAAGCCATGTTTTTTTTATGTGGAGGAAGACTACATATATGCCATGCAGGGGACTTTGACCTCCGCATCAACCTACTGAAAGCAATCAATTCTGAGGTCACTGATGCTTTGATGAACACATAAAACCTGTATTTTACATGGAGGAAGACTACACATATTCCATGCAGGGGGCTCTGACCTCCACACCAACCTATTGAAGACCATCGATTCTGAGGTCACTGTAGCTTTGATGAACACACAAAATATGTTTTGTGTGTGGAGGAAGACTACAGATCCTGCATGCAGGGGACTGTGACCTCTGCACCAAAATAATTGATTTTGAGGTCACTGTGGCTTTGATGAAACACAAAAAATACATTTTTTACATGGAGAAAGACTACACATATACCATGCAGGTGACTGTGACCTCTACACCACCCTATTGATAGCAGTCGATTCTGAGGTCACTACTTCTTTGATGAGCACATAAAACCTGTATTTTGCATGGAGGAAGACTACACATACTCCATGCAGGAAGCTCTGACCGCACCAATCTACTGAAAACAATCTATTCTGAGGTCACTGCAGCTTTGATGATTACATAAAACACTTTTTTATGTGGATGAAGACCATACATACTCCATGCAGGGGACTGTGACTTCTGCCCCAGCCTACTGATAACAATCGGTTCTGTGGTCACTGTGGCTTTAATGAATACATAAAACATGTTTGTTACATGGGGGAAGCCTACACACTCCATACTGCAGCTTTCATGAACACAAAAAACACGTTTTGTACATGAAGGAAAACTACACATACTCCATGCAGGTGACTGTGACCTCCATAGCAACCTATTGAAAACCATTGATTCTGAGGTCACTGTGGCTGTGATGAACACATAAAACACATTTTTTTATATGGAGGAAGAATATATGTACTCCATGCATAAGACTGTAACCTCTGCACCAATGTACTGAAAACAATCAATTCTGAGGTCACTGTAGTATGATGAAGACAGAAAACATGTTTTTGCGTGGAGGAAGACTGCACTTACTCCATGGGAGGGGACTGTGACCTCTGCACCAACCTACTGAAAACAATCAATTCTGAAGTCACTGCAGGTTAAGAAAAAAAAGAAATTTCTCTTTAGCATATACCACCACAAGCAAAATACAGTAACAGTTTGAAATGTTGGAATCACTTTGTTAGATCCTGCAATGCTGAGACTGAATGGCTGAAAATACAGACTTGCACATATTAAGTCCTAGATGATACTTTCTCAGAATATTCCCTTTTTTTCCAAAGTAAACTTTAAAAACAGACAGTTGAATGTACCGCCATGAACAGAGCACAGATTTCAGTGGTGTGACTTTCTTTTTGCTGAAGGACTTTTTTCCAAAGTATGGTGATCCCTGAGTTAGTATATATAAGTTCAGTGGATGTAGGGGGATTGCCTCCCTGTAAAGAAGAAGTTTAAAGAAGAAGAGTGATGTTCGATATTCACTCATCTCCTGCATTTCAGTATTTTTTTGTGCATGTGGGCACCCAGCATTATGAGTGCCAACATTTTAATAGGGAGCCGCAAAATACATTTTGGTCCGGTGCAGCATTTGGTAGTATTGTCTTTGATCAAATGTCTGAATCCTGTCAGGCTGCTAAATTTTATTATGTTTAACAGGTCAAACATTAACACAAAAGATGTTAATATTTCTATGAACAAAAACAGGAAATTAATAAAGAAAAGGAGTGAACAGAACAGAAAAATATAGCCAAGACTGTAAGTAGAAGGAAGAAGGAATTAGTGAACAATTCAGACACACATTGTGAAGTTTGAAGTTAGGATTTAAAAACATTCACTATAATGCCTTTGCAGTTTACAGGCCAC
Source organism: Protopterus annectens (assembly GCF_019279795.1). Taxonomy (NCBI): domain Eukaryota; kingdom Metazoa; phylum Chordata; order Ceratodontiformes; family Protopteridae; genus Protopterus; species Protopterus annectens. The sequence goes on along the minus strand of NC_056747.1, from coordinate 435,230,934 downwards.
TACATAAACATGCAACATATATGTAAGACTTGCTCCTTAGTGGGCTGTGACCCAAATTAAGCATATGCAGTAAACATAAAATAGCAAATTGTACAAGTATATACTGAATTCACAGAGTGAAAGACCACATATTGCCAGTCCGCCGTCTTAGGTGGAGGACCTGGCAGTGTAATAGTAGTAAAATGAGTTATGATACTGTACCAATGCATTCTAGTATCTACAGTTGCTCCAGTCTTATGTAATGTTGCTTGACAGAAAAGAGGTGGGATGGAGGGGCATGGCCAGCATGCTGAACAGATAGCAACACAAATCTCTTGCTCTGCCTTTAAATACTTTTTTTTTACAGGATTTTTTTCATTTTATCTTGTAATACTTTGATGAACTGAGTTATACCAGATTATTCTACCATCTGGATACATAAGAAGGAAAATTTCAACTGTATCATTTCATCTTACAGCTTTTTCCTGTCAGAAGTTATACAATCTATATCAGCTATGAGTCACTTGAAGACTTCTCTTCAAGATAACCCAGTGAAGAAGGAATTACAAACAATCATCTTTAGTATTCAAGATCTCTCTACAAAAATGGATAATCTAGAAAAAATTATGGATAATATGAAGAAAGAAAGTAAAAAACAAATAGAACTGCTGGAGGAAATCATAACAAAACACTCAGATCACATAACAGCAATGGAAGAATCTATAAATGAACTTGATGGAAGACAGAAGATGAACATCAGATTGATTTCTTTCAAAGCAAAATAATATGCTACTTGAAAAGGTGGAAGCCTTGGAAAGTATACAAAGAAGAAGTAATACAAGGATTTATGGCATACCAGAAAAAATAAAAGGTAACAATCTAGTTCAGTTTCTGAATGACTGGTTTCCAAGGGCTCTGAATTTACCTGAATCTTTATCATTTAAATAGAAAGAGCCCACAGGTATTTGTCAAAAATTTCCACCTCAAAAAGTCCTTCTTCTACAAAATCTATAATTGCTAAATTTATGTCAACCCAAGACAAAGATCTGATACTCAGAGCTGCCTGGCCAGTTCAGATAGATGGAAAAAACATTATGTTTTATAATGATTATACCACCTCAGGGATAACAAAAATTAGGGCAAGTGTTCCCCTGACTAGGATTCTCAACAAAGCAGGTATCAAAGCACAAATTATCTTTCCAGATAGAATTAAAATGATACGAACAGAAGGTCAAAGAATCTTTAACACCCTAGAAGAAGCTGTGGACTTTGTTAAAAATAAAAACCTGCTGGATAAAGTGGAAGATATGGAAGTTTCTCTCCCTGCCCAGTCTAAAGAGAAAAGCCCTAAGAAACACTTCAAATGCCAAAGAAAAAATCAATAAGAAATCCAGAGACCAATAATGTAGCTAAGCGCTGGAGTGTTTATTTAAATCCTATCAGAATTTCACACGTGGACTTCAGCTAAGGGTAACTGCTCTCCGCCTTTCTTTTTTCCCGGCTTTTCGCCTTTTATCTCTCATTTTTTGGGAGGGGGGTTACTTGATGTGTTTTAATTGTGTTGAAGTAATGGGAAATTACTCTGTATAACACATCTACTAACACTAAATAATATGACCACTAATGTTAAATTTGATTTTGACTAATAAAATATTTATAGTAGTTGGTGACTTTCTGTCTAGGAAAGATTTATAATACTAATTTGTATCTTACTAATAATTAATATAACTAAATTGTGTGCTTCATATAACATTTAATGTTAGTCACTAGATTGCCTTAAATTACAATTACTAGCCTTTTTATTTGTTCTTGTAAGACCTGGGATGTTTGAAATGTAATGAAAACTAATTTTCCTTTTTGTGGCAGGGGTGCTAGTTGTAGATTTTAAATGTTTTAAATGCTTTATCTGATTATGGTGTTTGGGAACATATGAGAAGTGGCATTGGTTCCCTGAAGGTGTTATTTCTGTTCTTTGCACTAATCTTGAGCACATTAGTGAGGAATATGAAGAAAAGCAATACTATTTTGTACTGGGAAAAGTCCCTTTTGTTTAAATGTCTGGAGGGATATTCAGCCCTGGTGGGAGTGGGTTATAAAGAATATAGTTGAACTCTTGTATTGCTTTGATGTGCACTGACCTGTTTCTGCTTTGTTTCTTCCCTTTTATGTTAATTATGTTCGAGGCATCACTTGTAACATACAAAGTGAATATTTCAGTTATTCCCATGTTCTGTTTAAATTTCCCACTGGAATGATTAAAAAGCTTCAGTACATTAACTGCTTCAGCCTTCTCTTCACTTGCAAAAGAAAAAAAAAGAGATCGCTGTTGATCTGCGAGGCCCTGATGCTGTGACTTTAGAAGGCTAACAAACAAAACAACCAGCAAATAAAAAGAAATGCCACACAGACTGGAATCCCCAAATAAAATCCAAGGCTTTATTTCACAAAAATGGTGAGTGCTTTCATTTGGTATATATCACCAAATTTATTCAGACAAAGTAAAAAAGCAAATGCAGCCATATTTATACTAACACACCCTATCTAAGAATCAATTAACACCAATTAATATTAAACACTAAAAGTCACAACAATCATAAAAACTATATGCATTAATAAATATCTAACTATAAGTAAGACATATATAAATATATATATTTTTAAAAAAATAATTCTAAGTCCCAACATACTTGATACAAAAACTATATGTATATAAAATAAAATCTGCATTCTAATAAAACTGACAATATAAAGAAATCCATACTGTCTTTATATAAATATTATAAATAATACACCTGATTCCAATGACTGGTAAAAAAACTCATCTGTCAAATACTCAACTTCAATTTACTAGACACTACATCATTTAAACCTAGTGGCAAGTGAGCACTGAGAATTACTTGCCACCTGGTTTCTTTCTCTTTGAGAAACAACAACCAGGGTCCCCCTCTATCCCCACATTTTACCTGCTGTAGCACCACAAATTTGAAAGAGTGATCAGGGATAACTTTCACATGCCTGTATAAGGCATTTTTTTCATCACAGTGATGTATATCATACCCACGCTCATAAATCCGCTGTGCCAATTTATGTTGCGTTTTGCCTATATAAAACGCTGAACACTTGGTGCACACAGCGGCATACACTACTGCATGGATATAACAACTAAATTTTCCTTTTATGTAAATCCTCTTATCACGTATGATGAGACTTGATGTTGGTAATATATAATTGCATTGGTGGCACATACCACAAGGTGCCATCCTACCTTTTAAACCCACATTTGTTACTTGTTCCAACAGGCCATTTATATTTCTGCCCTTCCTAAACACAAATTTTGGGTTCTTACCAAAAATTTCAGCCATTGATGGTTCACTCAACAGATTATGCTAGTCCTTATTAACAATATCCTGCACTATATGACTTTCATTGGAAAAGGTAGATACAAATGGGCACAAAGGCACATCCCAGGGACATGACCTGTTATCAACTATTTCATTCCCATAGGATACAAGGACATTGTTATCCTCTGAAGAACTATTTATGGCCAGGAACCAAGTTCTAAAAGTTGTATGGTTAGAGAGTAAACCCCCCAAGGTTGTTCAAAATTGGCATATAAAACCCATTTTGATGTTTTTCTTTCACCTCCTGTTTAATATTAAATACCAAACTATAGGGATATCCTATATCCAAGAACATGTGGCACATTATATCACATTCTTGTAAAAAATCCCCATAGTTGGGAACCATACGGGCCACTCTTACTAACTGGCCCTTCACTATACCTCGTTTCACATGCATAGGATGACTGCTTATAAAATCTAAGATGCTATTAGATTAGGTAGGCTTCCTAAATATAGTAAATTTCAACTGCCCATCCTCCAATCTATGTATCATAACATATAAATAGGGTATTTTACCCATATTATCTGTATATGTAAATTTGAGAAAGGTAGTGCTTTGATTTATATAATCAATAAACTGTAAAATACTCTCTGGGGAACCCCTCCAAGCTACAAACAAGTCATCCAAATAGCGTAGGTATAATTAAACATAGGCAAAATATGGAGAAGGGAACAGATAACATCTTTCCCACCATGCCATCACAATGTTCGCAAATAATGGACCACACTCTGAACCCATGGCAACACCAAGTAATTGTTTAAAATAGTGCCCTTCATAATAGATATAATTATTTTTCAACACCATATCCATTAGTTGCTTATAAACATTTATATTATCTTGTTCTATGCCTAGCTCCTCAAATAAAAAATCTGAGAACCAAGTAAGTCCTATATCATGTGGTATACAACTATATAAATCCTTAACATCTATAGTCAAGAATATAATATTTTCCCCTGAAGATGCTAAATCATTACACTATTTCAGAAAATGCCAAGAGTCTTGACAGATATGAGGAATTCTCAGAACCTTATCCTTAAGCTGGCTGTCCAAGTATTTAGCAATGTAGCTAGTCTTGGACCATCTAGAATCCAGTATGGGGCAAAGTGGTGGATTGGAAAGGTCCTTATGGATCTTAGGAACCCCAAAAATTACTGGTCCTTTAGGGGAATCTGTAGACATGTAATTATATTCATTAATATTAATTTGATCTTGTGTTAACATATCACATAAATCACAGTCTATCTTCCAGTAAGCAATATTGACTTCATTGAGGGAGACTTCACAATCGGTATTACTGTACAACAAATTAAACATTCTTTGCACATACACATCCTTCTGCATTACCACTAAGCTCCCCCCGTTATCCAGCTGCATAACTCTTAAGATCCTTTCTATCCCACTGATCAGTTAATAATTCCACTTCAGTATCAGTGAGGTTACAAACACAATCTACTTTACTTAAATAATGATGAACGTCCATTTTGCATACTTTCTCAAAAGATTTCAAAATATTGTGTAAATCTGGATTGTAAGTACTAGGCATCCTGGTTGAATAATTATTAAAATTAAATGCATCAACTTCATTCCTATGTAAAAATTTCAAATTCAAGTTCCGAGTATATAGTTTAAAATCACATATTAACTCAGCCAAATCACTTTGTCTACTAGGCACAAAGTTGTGCCCTTTACTCAACAAATCAGCATGTAAAACAGAAAAAGGGACATTAGTATAATTATAAATTTTACAATCATTCTTTGAGTTTACAACAATACTCGGTGGTTTGGAAACAGTCACCTCTGCTACCTCCTAGTATTGGGATAAGAGCCGTTCCTCTGTCCCTGCTGTTGCCAATTGTTCCCTTGTGGATTCTCAGCCTTTCGGAAAGCCTTGGTCCCAGTGTATCTAAAGGGAAAACTTCCCCTGAATGTTCATGTACAGCAGTATCCTCAGATGCTGAATTAAAGAGTACAAAATGGTTCCCTGGAGCTGTCAGGGGTGCAGGGTAGGCTTTCCCTGCCTGATATGCCCTCTGATCCCGATCTAGTTTCTTGGCCTTCTTAGAAATAACAGAAACCACATTATCCACCTGTTGGAAGATAAAATCCTATTGTGGACGATACCTTTCATATAATTCAGACTGATGGATGTTCCTATCCAAAACACGAATATCTTCTTGCAACTTATCAAGTTTGATGGTATTTTGCTTGGTCATAAGCTCCAAGAGCTCACAACCATGATTTGTTACTGTTCCCCAAAATAAGAGTATTTATTATTCCTTTAACTTTACTTATGGTTTTAACAGATTATAATGGGTTAAATGGTTCACCTGATTTTCTGTTCACTATGTTTGATGGCACACAGTGCTTCATACAAAAAAATAGTTTGATGTTAGCAAACATGTCATACTGTAAAGCATATGTGAACATGACATGGAATTGCTGTAATGACTTTGCAAGACAATATGACAATTTTATAGACCATGATCATTTAATGTCTATCAGAAAAGATACGTTCAGAGGGAAAGGGAGGTATTAGACATGAAATGAGACTATCAAAAACCTATAAGTATACTTATGGTAGAAACTGATTGCATGCATTTATAGTGTGTGTTAAAGAGCCAGATGAAAAGTTCAGATAGAAATGCTTGTTCTAGGTTGAACACAACAGAAGATTGATGTGAGTGAATAATTATAGTTTTATAGTTTGAGAGATGAAATGCAGTTATATTTTTCATTAAAGGTTGTGTTGTATGTAAGTAGTGCAGATCAAAGCATATAAATTACAAATCAGTTAATGTTAGAAATGTTGATGGGTACACGTTAGAGCACCACATGGGTACTCTTATGTGTAATTATAGAATTTGTGATATATCATATAGTCCAAAGATGTCTACATACACTAAATAAGACATTCAATGATATACATGGTGCTTATCACATTAGTAACTTAAGAGTAGGAAAGAGATTTACTTAGAGAAATATAAACATACTAAGAAACATATGTATAATTATTGTAAATGAAGTTTGACATCTACCCATTTTACAAATGTATTAACTCCGAGATAGTTCTTTGTTATATTAAGTTGTGTTCACAAAATTTTCACACATTCTAACAACTATTACATTTATAATTTTGATGTTTTATTTATACAGCTATTTTACATATTAAGTAAATATTGGATCGGAATGATATCAGGTCCATCAGTTCTACACTTTCTACCATTGATTATAAATATAAAAGGAGGAGGGAACATATTTCCAAACTGATATTTCAAATTACATGAAGTAGTAAATAAAATAGTTGCTTTTATACTTTAATGTGACAAATCATAATTCATTGTTTTTGCTTTAATGTATTTGTTAAGAGCTGGAGTTGGTTGGATAATGCATATCTTTCTAAATTAATTAGAATTAAGCACTTAGGATTATCTAACACGTGTATATATGATTTGTTATTGAGATAATTTATGTATTTGTGAAGAAGAGAAGATATATCATATGTACAAAAACATTTGGGGGCTGAGTGGGGTTTCGTGATTTCAATGAACTGGTATAGATAAAAATATTGGTAAGACTAAGAGTGAAATGTCACATCTTACTCTAATTATATCTTAGTAATTAAGAAAAAATATTTTAAAAAGCTTATATTATATACATCACAAATTCCAGTTGGTAAACAAACAAAACAAACATGTACAAAATATTTAAATGTAATTGTTAAAAGCTTCAGTGAGTTTGGTCTTGAGATAATTATACATATATTCACATGTTTATAGTCGAAATAATTGCTCAATGGGACTTAGCCTTGTTTATTCTTCCAGTACTCTTCATTAAATTACTGATCTTATTCAAGTTTAGGAGCTGTATCAGAGAAACATCAAACAGATTGCTGTTCTAATAAATAAATTATGAAGGGAGGAAAGAAAGGGGAGAAGAGTGGTAGGGGGATGGGGATGAGATGGGCGACAGTGAAAAGAAGGGAGTTTGCAAACTATCTTAAAGTTATAAAACAATTGAAATAACTGATATTGTAGCAAAATAATAATTTCTATTTGATTTTTAATATTTGTATATGCTGACCTTAGATCTATCTTTATAAAGATATAAATAGATTATAGTCATAGACGTAGTTAATTTGTTAACTTGTTTTAGACAAATACTTAGGAATTGTTAATAAAAGTTATATTTTCATAACAATAAATATAAATAAGGCAGTTGAACATTGGACTTAGTTTACTTTTGTGATAGCCAAAAGACATAGATAAAGTCCATTATTTATCATAGGTGTTTTAACAAAACCTAGAGATTTAATTTAAACATCTTGATCCATTCTAGGAATCTGATATTAATAACTTGCTTATTGTATTAATAAATTTTTCTTCATTAACTCAAACTAATAAGCAATTTATTAAAGGGCAGAAGCATGAGAATGAATTAAAGTATGGATTGGAAGTTGGTAGAAGGTAGTTTTGATGATAATATTGTCAAAATAGGAATTAAAAATTCCATGTTAGGTTTGTAAATTGTTTGAAAATAGTTTTAGAATGGGTTCATAACATAACATTTGGTTTTGTAACATTTTATCAAAATGAATACATATAAATGTATGTCTTGAAATGTAAATGGACTTTATAACCCTATAAAGAGTGGAAGTCTTAATAAATATTTTAAAATAAATAAAGTTGACATAGCCTTTTTACAAGAAATTCACTTAATAGAAAAAGATATAAAGAAAACATGTTTTAAAGATTATTTTATTCTTGCAGATTCACATTTTCATGCTAAGAGAAGAGGTAATATGATATTATGGAAAAAGTCTCTGGCACCTCCTAAGATAATACACACATACTCAGATAAGAATGGAATGTTGAGTTTTGCTGTATTAGAAATTAATAATAAAAAAATTACACTAGTGAATGTGTATTGGATTCCTGATATTGGTGACAAAGTAGCAAGGAAATATTTAGAGTTAATTACCATACTGTCAAAAGGAGCAAGAATATTAGCAGTTGATTTTAATTGTATTTTATCAGAAAAGGATACCTAAAAAATGGGAAATATCGTGCTTCAGCTGCTGCTAAGAAATTAAACAAATATCTTGATGCCACAAATTTGAAAGATCTAAAATCTAAACTATACGCACTACTCATATAGATTCGGAACACAAACCACTACTGTTAAAGTATTCACATCCGACAGAGTATACTCCAAAATACAAGATGTCTCAATTATTACATATCCTTTGTCTGACCACAATGCAATTGTTTTTAATACCAATATTAAGCCAAATAACCTACATTCTGTCAAAGAATCCCAGCATATATAATTAAAATTAATGTCTTTTTAAGATTGGTTACTAAAAGAACTAAATCTGTTTCTAGAGATAAATGATAATAGTGTAACCTCAAAAGCCATTATATGGGTGGCATTGAAAGCATATTTATATGGAAGAATCAAAAGCTGGTAGTTAAATAAAAGAAAACAATGGGATAAAGAACTGCTAGATTTACAAACAAAAATAACATGAAACTTCACCTCAAGATAAATGATGTAAAAACTAATGTTGAATTAAAACAACTAAACTTAAAATATGTTGAAATACTAAATCATAAAGTAGCAATAAACCTAGAGAGAGTAAAGATACAGTCATATTCTATAAAGTCAAAATCTTACACAAATTAGCTGTGAAATCTAAAGGGATCAGAAAATTATATCAAAGAGCTTTCCTACAAAGTTAAAAATAAAACCAAGATTACTATGGAATTAGAAGATATTTTAGAAAAATTTAAAAACATTATGAAGAAATCAACAGAACTAAGTCCAAACCAATTAATTTTGATTTAGGAGATACATTTCTTAAAGAGAATGTGAAAAAGAAATTAAGAAAACAAAACATCAAACTAAATAAACCAATATATTTTAAAGAGATAAATGATCAAATTAAAAATCTCAAAAGAAATAAATAAATAAGTCGCCAGGATTGGATGGAATAATACCAGAAATGTATTAGTTACTACTAGATAGTACATTGAAAATCCTATTACAAGCCTTTGAAGAAGTTAGAAATAATTCAAGCAGCTTCCCTTCATGGAAATATGCTATGATTTCTCCTATTCTTAAACAAGATAAAAACCCAAAACTTTGTTCTTCCTATTAACCCATATCCCTCTTAAATGTAGATCATAAAATCTTTATTTCCATTTTTGAAAAGAGATTAAGCCAATTCCTAACAAATTTAATAGATGAAGATCAAACAGGTTTTTTTTCTGCATAGGAAAGTTCAAGATAATGTTATTAGATTGTTCTCATTAATACATTTGGCAAATAAGAAAAAGAAGGCACTCTTGATCATTAGTTTGACATAGACACAACATTTGATTCGGTTAATTGGTCTTATCTTTCTGCAGTTCTTAAAGAATAGAATTTTTTTCTTTATTAACTTAATACCTAGAGTCTGAAAATTCAATTTCATATGTTAAAATTGGTACTTATTTGTCAAGGTCCTTCAAAATATTGAAAGGTACAAAGCAGGGCTGTCCAATGTCTCCTCTTTTATTTGCTTTGTCAGTTGAACCATTGGCTAATCTAATAAGAACAAATTGTAAAATAAAAGGATTTTCAGTAAATAAAAATTATTGTTCCAAGTTACAACTCGATATTTTATTGACCACTGGAGATATAGATTCATCCTTATAGCATATTATGCATTCCATAAATATTTTTGAAACAGTCTCAAATTTAAAATTTAACCAAAATAAAACAGAGATTCTTCTGATAAATAAAAAGCCAACCTTCTTGTTAAAGCAATACAATTTCAACTGGGAAAATGAGCAATTCAAATACTTCAGGATGATTATAAAATCTAATTGGAATGAATCACTTAAAGAAAATTATAATAACTTAGTCAATATTATAAAAAAACTATTACAAGATTGGAACAAACTATTCTTTACAATGGACAAAAGATTAATATCGATTAAAATGATTATTCTACCAAAAAAAATATTTTATATGCAAACACTAACTGCTTCCCCTACAAAAAAGTTAAACAAATAAATTCACAGCTATTAAATTTTTTAAGGCACCTACAAAAACCAAGAATTAGTTTTCTCCACCCACCCCCACCTTCCCCAAATGTATACCAATAGTTAGCCCCACCCCTTCTCAAATTAACCAAACACACAATATCCCCTACCACCAATCTACCCTCACAGACCTACACTGCACTCATACATCACCATTTCTCCTCAGCTTTTCACCAACCTGTATATCAAACACTATAAACTTAGATACCAGAATACACTCACATCCCCACAACTCCATTGTAAATACACCAAGCTAACAGACAAACTCCCATACCTATTCTTGTACAACATATCCTTGCTTAGGCTGTGTGGAGATATACACCCTAATCCAGGGCCTATCTACCAACACCACTCAAAGCTCCCTCAAAGCTACTCTAACATCCATAGCTCCCTAATTCATACTCATGGTCCCTCTGACCTACTAATCCTGGACATGAACCTCAGAAGTATTCTAAACTAAGTACATGAATTTCAAGCCATGCTTTCTCATTATTTCCCTGAAATCTCAGTTCTTACAGAAACCTGGTTGAATAAACACAACAAAGATAGTGAATTCCTACCTCAGGGATATAATATACACAGGCTTGACAGGCCATACAAATGTGATGGAGGCATAGCCATTATCTACAAAAATAACCTTACCTTGGAACTTCTGGATAGTAACCCACCTCAATCCCCCAACTAAGAAATACTAGTCTCTCATCTTCTCCCAAACACGAATAAGTACATCAGCATTATAACAATCTTCATTCCCTCTGGCAACAATTCACAGCTAATAGAAAACCTCCTCTACTGGGCCTCTTCCTCTTATAACCAAGAAACAATCATCTTAGGTTATTTCAACCTAGACTGGTCCAACTGTAACTCAAATAATACCACCAACTTTATCAACCTCTTGGGATTCTCACAACTAATTTCTAGTCCAACCAGAATTGACAAACATACTAATAAGCATTCCATACTAAACTGGATTCTCACTAACAAGCTAAACTTATGTAATCAAGATGGCTGTCTTCCAGACTCCCTTAGTGACCACATGCCCACCTTCCTGCTTAGGCAAAAGGTAAGCCCAGCTAAAAAAACTGTATATAAATATATTCACAATAAAAGACACTTCTGTATAAATACCTTCAACTCCATCCTAAAACAATACAACTGGACCCCCTTAACACACCTTAACCTAGATGACGCAGTCCAATACTTCAGTGAATCATTCTTAAACACACTTAACTCTCTGGTCCCAATTAGAAGAAAGCACATCAAAGCAAAATCAAATCAATGGCTAAGTATCAACACTCTACAAATAATGAAGGAAAGAGACTTAGCCTGGCAACACTATAAATTATCCAAAACACAAGTTTCCCTCTTACAATACCACCAACTAAGAAACCAAACCAAAACACAGATTCAAAAAGACAAAAAAATCATACTACTTACAACTCCAGCAAAAACATCAAAACAACCTTCAAAAATTCTGGGCCACCATTAAGCAACCCTTAAACCCAGGCCAAATCTCCACCTCCATCCTAAACCTCCCCAACTCCACAGACAACATAGCGGCCCAATTTAATTCTCACTTCATAAAATCCATACAGTCCCTCCTACACAACAAAAACAGCACCCCACTAACTATTCCCAGTCATTCTACCCCTGAAAACTCCACTCTCTCATTCAAGCCCATCCAAACTAGCCACAGAAAAAAACTCCTCCACAAACTAAAACAAACAACACTCACAGCAGACCACCTACCTCCAGAGTTTCTAAAGATAGCAGCAGACTCTATCTCATACCCAGTTTCCATACTCATAAATCACTCCATCTCTGAACAGTACATTCCCAAACTCTGGGAAATCTCCCACATAATCCCTCTACACAAAGGAGGAACTTCCACAGAATTAACAAACTTCAGACCAATTGCCATACTACCTCCCCTATGCAAAATCCTAGAAAAAAAATGCATACACTCACAACTAATGTCCCACCTGCTACTAAACAATACACTCTCTAGCTTTCAGCATGGTTTTAGACCTAAACATAGCACCACTACCGCCCACCTTAGTTTCAGTAATTCCATCAACCAACTAAAAAACAGTAGTTACCATGTGTCAGCAACTTTCCTAGATATGTCAAAGGCTTTTGACACTGTTGCCCATCAAAAACTACTATATGAATTATCTGCCATTAATCTTTCCCACTCTGCTGTTTCATGGTTTCATAGTTACCTGTCTGAATGTCAACAGGTAGTCAAAAGGCAGGAAGAACTCTCTATCCTCCTGCCAGTCTCTGTTGGTGTCCCACAAGGCTCCATCTTAGGCCCCATACTCTTCTCCATCTTTACCAATAAGCTTAGCTCAACCACTGACCAAGCCATAACTGTCCAATATGCTGATGACTCCACCATCATCTATTCAGCACCCACTCTCCCTGAACTCAAAACTAAAATCCAAAAGGCCTTCACTGACATAGAGCATTATCTAACAGAAAATCAACTCAACTTAAATCCTAACAAAACAAAACTTATGCTTTTCACTAATAACAGAACCTCAGCTCTCTCACCCCCCCTACATCATTGTATCCAATAATAAAAAATAGAGCCAGTTGAGAGCACCAAATTACTAGGAGTCACTATCAACAACTCATTAAAATGACAAAGATATGTCACTCTCCCTAAAAAGGTCCACATTAAACTTGGTTCATTATATAGATCCAAAACATTTCTCACCCCTACCACTAGACAATCCATTGCCAAAGCATACCTACTATCTGTCTTAATGTATGCCTCCCCTATTTTCACTAACCTTAGGAAATCTGATCTTAACAAACTAGAGACTGCTATCACAAAATTGCTAAATTTGCAACCAACCTCCCCAACTGCACATACCACTGCACTGCCTTAAAACAGTTAAGATGGCTTGACCTACCACACCTACTAGCATTCAATGAATTTGCAGTTGCCTACACCATTATACACCAACCCAATAACAGAACTTCCCTCAAAAACTTAATTCAACCATACTCCATCTACCGTACCCTTTGCACATCCAACAAACTGCTAGTAAAAGTTATCAAAGCCAATAACAACTTTGGTGACTCCCTCTTTTCTAACCATATAGCAAATTCCTGGAACTCCATACCACAACGCATAAACAGCACTACCTCTACCACAAGTTTTAAACTGCTGCTCAAGGAACACCTATATAACAATTGGCAATGCTCCTGCACTACCACAGGATGATTTTTCATACCCCATCCTACCCACTTTTTTTTTCTCTCATCAGTGCATACAAGCAACTTCCTCTCCCATTCCATCTAAATCCTAATCTAACTTGCTAATACTCCTAACTACATGTCTGGCAGATGGGTCCATGGAATGCATTCCTTTCTTGAGCCTAACCTTTAGAAATCATACATTAATTGTACTGCATAAAAATGTACTTCATATAAATGTACTGCTATTATTAATAGTCAATTTCCCTATTAATACACTGAAGCAAATAACTTATGATGCTATTTTCAAACCTATGTATAATCATGTAAAATATGTTGCTCTTTATTGTTTTCCTTTTATATTCTATGTGTAACTATGCATGCAACTTATTATGCTTATCTAAGGTTTATATTGTAAGAATCTAACACATTTTTCTTTTTCTCTTTTTGTTTTTATGAGCTTTTCTCACTGGACCTCCACTGAAAATGGGCTTTTAGCCCAGTCAGACCTTCCCAGTAAACACATGTAAAATAAAATAAATAAATAAAATAAATTATAAAAGTTGGGAGCAAGGAGGAATTGAATTCCCAAATATTGAACTATATGCTGAATTAATCATCCTTAATTTATTAAGAAGAAGTCTATAGTTACAAGTGGAGGAAAGCACTTAATTTTGTTGCTTTTTACTTGGTACAAATTAAATTTATTTTTATACCTGCCTGGTTCATTTATAGTGCTACTGTGTTAATTTAGTAAGTCTTTGGTTAAACACTAGATATTCATCAAGATGGAAAACTATTCATCAGTCTTTATTTGTTTCCAATCTTACAATAGAAGAAGACAATCTGTATTTCTCTGATACAGATAGAACATTTTTAATTCAAAAAGATGTATTTAATAACAAAAAAAACCATGAGTCATACCCCTTTTATTAACTGTTGTTGTGTCTTTCGGCTTTTCCCGGTTAGGGGTCGCCACAGTGGAACTCCGGTCCGCTAATTATTGGTAGTTGATTTTTACGTGTCGAGTTACCAGCCCTGATGCACAACCTCCAACGAAGGTACGCCCATTCACGCATGTCTCAACACAGAAGACGCTCTAGCTGAGAATCTAACCAGACAGCGTCTTACTGTGAGGTGACAACGCTACCGCAGCAGCACCACCATGGGTCCACCCCCTTTATTAACTGTATACTACATAATTTTAAGAAAAAAAATGTATAATAATTATTTAGTAAAAAATACATTTTTTCTAATGTTCCCAATAGATTCACTAAAGGCTGTTTAGACTCCTTTAACCTGAATAAATTAAAAGAAATGAAAAATAATGGCCCAAATTATTGGTACTAATTTTTGAATGATAATAAGATTCATGACTCGAATCACCTTTTAGCAAGACATAATCTTATGTATGATAATTGGGTAAATATACAAACATTTAGAGAATTTTTTGTAAATTAATTAAAATCTAGTCTAAACACAAATTCAATAGCAATTCCTAAAATGCTTCTTTTATTGTTTGGAATTAACTCACAGACTTGTTCTAAGATTACATCTCTATCCATGATTTATAAAATCTTGAGAGCTGATGTGCATTCCTCAGATGAAGCCTTTTGGAGCTATTCAACTAAAGTCAATAAAGAACCCTTTTCTGAAAGTAATAAATCTTTAGTATATAAATCCATAAATAATATATCTTCTTCCACTTATTGGAAAATTTTACATGGAAATTCCTTCATAGAAGTTTTTTAACTCCGCACAAAATTGCATTAACGTATAAATAAAGAAATAATTAAATGCTGGAGATGTGAAGAAACATTCGATGCAGACTGGTTACTTATGTTCCTAAAATGCTCATTGGTAATACCATTTTGCTCCAAATGCAAACATTTTACTAAAGCATTGTGGTTGAACAATTGTGAAATAACAGATTAACTAATTTTGTTTAATGCACCAATACCAGGTACAATTCCAAAAATTCAAATGCATCTTCTTTGGTCACTTCTTGCAATTGCAAGAAAAATTGTTACAATAAACTGGAAATGTCAGAAACTCCTCTCATTCTCAGATTTTATTTCTCTAGCCAAAATGATCTGTAATAGAGAACTACAAACTGATAACAAAGAAACAAGTTCACCAAACAAAACTAAGAAACAAATCCAAGGTAACCTTAGGAAGACGAAGTAATAAAGCTCTCGGACAGTGGTCCAAATAACACACTAAGTTTAATAGATAAAAATAATAAAAGAATAAAAGATTATTTATTGTTTTTATCTATTAAACTCTGTGTGTTATTTGGAGCACCGTCCGAGAACTACAAACTGACTATATGAGAACACCAAATATTACACATAAAAATTGTCATGGTTGAAATTAAAAGATCTTTTAAATAAATATTAATGTTGATAAGGACATTTTGTAGTTATGGACCTTTTATATAGTTATGTTTTGTTGTTTCTTAATTTTATTGGTTTGTATTATTGTGGTGCTTTTATATAATGTAGAATCTATGATTATTTAAAATTCACTAAAACATATTAAAAAAAAGAAAAAAATTGTGACAGTATGAAGGAAGCCAAAGAAATGCATAAATGTAAAAGAAATGAACCTATATCACGTCAGTTGCCCTGCTAGACAAGGGGTCCAGGGAAGTAAATATTGTGGGAAGAAATATCCAGGAATTGTTTTGGCTAGGCTTGTATAGGCCCTAGAGCCGATAGCCTAGTCCTGAGAAAAGAAATCTGAATGGTTAGATATTGTCAACTACTTTGTTACAAAATTTAGCATTCCAAATACATGCTCCATCTAAAACAAACATATGGAAGCATATCCACACATGTGCACACACACACACACACACACACACACACACACACACACACACACACACACACACACACACATGCATGTTTTTTAAATCTTGCTTTTATCCATAGTGGTACTCTGATAATCAGCCCCTTTCCTTCAGGCATATAGTTCTAGGTTATTCCCTGGACTGGGGCTACTCCTATGGAAGGTGAGACTGAGGTGGATACTACATACCATGTTAAGAGGAGACAGGACCATGTAGCTACCTCTAATTACTCCCGCACATTTATTAAATATCACCAAATTCAGCAAATTACAATTTTGGACTTCCAGACTTTGAATACCGATGTTCGCACAACCTGCTTTCTTGGGACGAAATGGTTCTGAATTAGATACAATGTAAGCATCAGGTGCACGTGTTCTAAACTTATCAACGTATGTAGGATCTAAGGCACTAATATGAAAGTCTTGGAATAGTACAGGGGAAGTCTTTCCTATCAACTGTTTAGGGTTCCTTTGAAAGTAATTACAAACAGTTCATTAAACAGGTTTTCTCCCATCCTCATATATATGTCATATTTAGCTTTATGGTCAAGGTCTTCAGGCTATCAATGAACCTTCTTATGTAGTTTGAGGAAAACAAAACTACACAAGTTAGCATAATTATTTCAGGACACTGAAAGAGATGTGTGTCAGTACGATGGCCACATTTGTTTCATAACATGTCACATAGTATGTTCCGCATGTTGAGGGATAATGTCAGATCAGTGTCATTGTCAGATAAGCTATAATTAAGAAGCAAACCAGTTACAGACTTTGAGTCCTTTAATAATACCAGATACTGATGCCATTGTGTCTTAAACAGGAACTATGTTTGGGGGATCTTGTCTTCTGCATATGTAGCTATTTGTGACACATCGAATTTTGTCATTGTACAGTTAAGTATCTCATAGGGACTACACAGTAGTACTAAGACAGAGTAATGCTACTCCAGTAACTAATATACAAATAAATCCAGCAACAGAACTGCAAAGCAATATCTTCAGTAATTATGGAAGCACTTCAAGAAATGAGGTTTGGGACAAACTAATTTGTCCAGGACCCTCTTTTAAGGTAAAGGAGGGGGAAAGTGGGGTAGTGTAGGATGAATGGGGAGGGGGAGGGTGGGGAGTCTGTGTATGGTTAATTCAGGTAGCTGGGCTTTGGGCATTTAGGGGTTAATTGGCTGGGGGAGTTAGGGGAGTTGAGGTAGGTTTGGGGAGGGGCTTAGCTTTTACATTATTGTAGCAGGGGAAGTAGTATCACATTTAGGTGTGAGTTGGTGATCCTCCCTCCCTCCCATTTTTTTATTTGTTTTTTCTTTCGTGTTACTTTACTTATTGATAGCTCAGGGGCAGAGAAGAGGGACAGGATTGTCCTCTTCTGTTCCCCCTCTAACTGAGGGTGTTGATGGCATTGAGTTTGGGGACCAAGTGAGTTGCTGGACGCTGCTTAATAATGAGTGAGTTTATGTTGAAAGGGTGAGCAGGTACTCTGCCCATTTAAGGTTTAGTCAGGTTGAATAGGTACGCTGCCCTAAGGGATGATTTGGACAGGGTGAGTGGGTACGCTGCCCTGAGATTGCTTGAAAGAATGTGAAGTTTCCAATTATTTAGTGTTTTATGTGAATAAAGTTAATGATTTATCTGCATTGATAAAGGTCGTCAACTGTCTTTTGGTGTTGGTGAGTCATTTAAAAGGGGACCGGGATAAATACATTGTTATATTTCAACACCAGTGATTAAATGTATATGGTGTAAAGATCTTAATAAGGATATTCAAATGGTACAGAAATACATATTTGCACCTGAACACTGGCAGTACAACAGCAGCATATCACTACTGTTACCCAGATGTCCTGGCAAGAAAACACAGTCTGTGTACTAATGACGGCCTCTTTACAGCAGTACACAGTGGAACAACCCCATACTGTAAGACAAGAGTTTAGACTCTGGGATTGCTACTTTGTTAATAGACATTTCAAGTTTCATTCCTTATCTTGAGTTAAATATGCTGGGATTTTTGCCTGTTAACCATTAGGAACTGTATGAAGACAAATTAAACTGCTTACTAGACAGGAGCACTAGGCATTCATCCTGCTGTGCTCACTTATATAACAAGGCAGCAGTGAGCATTAGACTATTGTTCTATATGCTTTACTCAGCATTCATCCTACTGTGCTGAACTTTTTGTTTCTGTGAAATGCTTTACTTAAAAAATGATTCAGCTGTACTTGGTAGCAATTTACTTTAGATGCTCCGCTACAAATACAGTAGTGCATATGCATGCCTGCACATACTTCTGGTATCTTACTGACTTTAATCCTCTCATGGGGATGCAGTGGAGAATTATGGACTGGTCTCCTGTGCAATTCACTGACTTTTACATTACTTTGATGTTTGGACTACTGATTAATATTGAAAATTCTACCTTAAATGTACAAAACTGGCATTCGAGCATCACAGTGGACATTTTGTCTAAAATGAGTAGAAAAATGCCAAACCTTCCATAAAAACAGAATTTAATAAACCCACAGGTTGGCATGTTTTTACTTTATTAGTTTCTGTTTTTACTACATTATTGGTGTACTTGTTGTCTGAAATGGGTGCTTTATGAGGAGACAAGCCTCTATAACATATCTTGTTACTTTTGCCTTTTTTCTTTATTCAGAGCATTCAGAGAAAAAAAAATGAACATTGTTTAAATTAGTATAACTCATGATCTTGTATTTCAGCAGAAGAAATGACACTAAAGAATGTGCCTGTTACAATTGGAAGTATTTTATCAAGTTTTTTTTTATTCTTGAAGTATTGCTGTCTTATTGACTCTGCCTCCCTAATTCTAAGATGGCCTGTTTTGGTAAGGAAGCGATCAACAGGATTATAGGAATTTCTGCTTTAAAGTAAACTCCAGGCTTCAAAGAAATACCTTGAAATGTTTTGTTACCCATAATGACAGTGATGATTATTACCTTTAGTGACAAAGTAAAGCATAATGAGAAAGAAAGGCTGAAGTGTTTATGTAGCACTAAAATTCAGGAAGGTCTCTACGAGGTTCCTGATTTAGAGGCTCCTTATTAAAACAAGAGATGTGCTGCCTCATGACAGTGCAGTATTTGTTAATGCTACAGGGACTCCATCTGTTATGAAGGGACTTACACAATCAACACTAGGACTACCTCTGTTATGAAGGGACTTATACAATCATCACCAGGACTACATCTGTTATGAAGGGGCTTACACGATCATCACCAGGACTACCTCTGTTATGAATGGACTTACACAATCATCACCAAGACTACCTCTGTTATGAAGGGACTTACACAATCATCACCAGTAACTCACACATACTACAGAATAGAACAACTAGACTTACAGTTCATTCTGGGAGAGTGACAGAACTGAAACAAATTTTGTCCCTCCAGATGTATCACTCCAAAATGTTTATATTGTCCTGACACAGACACATCCTCCTGGGAATGTACCACCAACAGAGACTATGGAGGAGATACTGAAAACCATCGCAGAGAAGAGCCACATACAGCTATTTTGTATAGTGGTGAACAGTTATGCTGATAATTTGCCACTCCAATAAAATGTTTTCATTCCTGCTGAAGCTGACTCATCTGAATATGTTCCTTTAACATTATAAAAAATCTAGTTCTAAATTCATAATGCCAGTAGTATGAATTCAATGGACTTTAGAGTTAGATACAGGCAGTATTTTGGAATTCTCCTTGTCAAACCAAATTTAGTAAGAAACTATTATTTCTATCACCTCAAAGCCTTTAGTTATGATAATTACCATTTAGACAAAGATGGGAAACAGAAACACTTCATAGATTAGTACTAAGCTAACTGCCCTTGCGACCCATTTTAAGCCTAGCCAATTATCCCTTGTGAGCCTCAAGCCCTGCACCTTGTGTGTGGAAAGCAAACACCTTAACCATTAGGCCACCCTCCCAACACGTCAGTATAAATTAGTAGTTTTAATCAATATTTAATGCTTTTAAATAAAAATATATAATTTCTTGGTTAATTTTATATTCGGAGTTTTAATAATTTTTTGTGTTTTGTTTGTGTTCTTTTTATTTGAGTAATATTTTGTGAAAAGCAGCATAATAAAAACTGTGTTGCTGTGAAAGTGACAGTGACAGCAAGTCCTAGACAAGAAGGAAATATCTTTTTTTTTGGGGGGATTCTGTAATTAGGAGAGCAGAACTAGGTTTGTCAGAGGCCAAACACAGTATATGCCTGGCATTATTACTATGATTATTATCACAGGAGCTAAACAATACAGAAAGTTAGATGCCATTGTCTGAGTAGGTATGCATGACCTGTCTAGGAAAGGGATCAGAACAGCAATGGAAGACTTAATGAATCATTAATAGCCGTTAAGAATGTAGCACATGAAGTAGCACATATGAAATAACACAGCACCTCTCATTGTCATACAATATGATATATTATTGTATTGTATCATGTATACACCTTTTAACTACAAGATCAACTGCTCATTTTAATTGGTTGCAGGAAAAGTCAATAATTCACACTTGAATAAGTCAAGGTTCATTGAGTTAAGCTGATTGAATTACAATTTACAAAAAAGTGAATTTTCTTTTTATTCACATTCCTTGATTTACTTATAAGTATACGGGATGTATGTTGCTGTATCGGGGAGGTGAAGAATTTAAGTTTTGTTGGAACAGTGTATTATTTGGGGTGTCACTTTTGTGGTGAAGAATTGGTTTAATGATCGGATGATGGTGCAGCGGTTTATTTGTGCTGTGTTAGCACGTGAAACTGTAAATGAAAGTTATGATTGAGTAATGTTGAAAAACTACATATTACATGGGATTCACAAGCATTTTTCATGTCACTGTAAGCAATTATGTGCAAAAAAACCCCAGTCATACGCAGGGTGGGGATGATTCAGAGACACATTGAACGTGTGTGTGGAAACCTGAAAAATTCCATGGCCTGCATAAAATGCAAATGGCTATAATGACATAGTAATGAGCTAGAATGTTAAAATTAGGGTTGCTGAAAACTGGACGAAAGCCATGCCTCCTGCACTACCTGTGACTCCGGCTAGACCCATCCCATCTCCACCCACATCGACACCCATTTTATGATGAAAGTAATATGTCATTAGGGCGGAACATACCTTTTAGTCTATTTTTATGTACCTAATTCAGGGTGCGTTACACTCTTTTGTGTTGTTGTACAGTATCTTGGACTCCACTTCATTGCTTTACTGATGCTTTTTTATGGAAAAAAAAGGCAGAGCTTGCTTTTTAACAAACTCCAACATTCTGTTCACACCTCTAAACAGAATACTGGAGTTTGTATGGTGCTTTCTAGACTACCAGAGAATCATTCTGATTTCTGAATAGTCCAGAAAAATACCAGATAGGTGGCAAGCCTAGTTAAAATGAGGGCAATCACAGATGCAAATGAGGGTAAACAATATGAAGGATTGGTTCAGAAACATCTACATATTTAACACAGACAGAAGACAACTCCAGTGTTGTTGACTGCAGCTAAAACATGGAGTTATGTGAGACAGACCACATAAACATGTATGTGATAGTCACAGTACTACTAAATCTGTGATATGCAGCATTCTGTAGTCACTGGCAGTAGTCACAGCATTGTGCTTCATCACAGTCAGTGGTGTTGTGTCATCCAGCTGCTCTTAATATATCATGACCTCCACATCAACATGCAGGTGCTTGTCAAGGTGTGTCACCCTCATAGGCAGGCACAAGGATAGATAGCTACTGGCACCTTTCAGCAAGCAGTAATGGGGGAGGGGTGCAATGGGGGTTTCCCAGGCATTGAGCTGAAGAATACTCCATAAGTTGCTCATTGCAATGCTACAGCATGTGGGAGGAACATATGTGGCTTCCATGTACCACAGAGTGGAGACTGAACATCATGTGGGCATTTTATAACATAGCTTGGTTTCCTGAGGTACTGGGGGAGTCAAACACTGCACCAGTATTGCAATAAAATCCCCACCTGGGGAGCAAATAAAAAGATGTATTAACCATAAATGGTTCAGCTTTATCAACTGCCAGGTGGTCTGTGATGCACAGAGTATAATATACAATGTTGCTATAGGCCACCCAGGTTTGTGCAAGGCGATTTTACCATGGACCTATGATTAATGATACTTACCAGTAATCTGAAAACCTTAGCAGAGAATGGCTACAATTGTGCCCAGTCACAGACCCATGTCATTGCCAAACATGTGCTTTGCTTGGAGTGTTTGAATATATTTGAGAGTGCCCTGTAGTATGACACAAGCAGTACTATCTTTTCAGTCTGCGCAGTGCTATGCTCAAGCAGTTACAGCAGTTCAGAAACATTCAGGACTAGGCAGTCCTAGACTCGGCAGTGGAGGAGGTTTCTGGAAGAACTGGCTGCAGGGGAGGTCTATGCCAGATGGACATGGGTGCAGTATGCCATGGTACTAGCTAAGAGTAGGCATCTGGCTCATAAGGATGGGTTGGATTAAACTATTATGCAGAACATTAAACATGATACATGCAAACCTTCACCCAGGCTGTGATATACCATGCATAATCTGATTATTATTATCTTATGACCTGATTAAGGCTACTTAAGTGACAAAGTACAGAAGGCAGGGTACAGTTATCATTGTTTACATAGGTGGGATGACCACATTGTCGAGTGGCACCAAAAGGCAAATTGTGTAAGCAATGGTGAGTTTGTACAATATCTTTTGATGTGTATTTCTGACATCTACTGGTGTGTTAGGAGTCTGAGGTAAAGTTATTAGGAGGGGTGTTGTCTTCATTGATGTGTTAGTGTGCAGAAGTGGGCAGTGCAGAAAGCTGAGTGCTTGCTGTTATGCAGATTTAGTAGATGTCACAGCACTATGCCAGGATCTGATGGACAAGTTCAGGGCACTCTCTACAGATGTGTATATAAACCATGAATGTCTCTGTCCACAAGAACACCCATTCCTTGGAGGTTCACAGGCACGATACACATTATGCTGAGAGAATAGAGTGATTGTGAATTGTGGTCTATGACATGGCTGTACTTGGCAATAACATTCCACCCATGTGGCTGTCCATGTCACAATGTAAGTCCTTCATCACTGTATGTTAGAGGGGAAGTGTTTGTGCTGTGTGTGCCTGACTGTGTCCTCCCTCATCCATGGCAGACCTTTCCATTGAGGATGGAGGTGGGCTGGCCATGCTAAGTGTATCAGTCATGATATATAGTATCATAGGGCAACCTCTGCATGTAAACTCACTATACCACATGTCCATAATGTTTCACATATGGCTTAATATGTAAATCAACTACTACCTCTCAGCAAGACCCATGCCGAGGTCAACCTGTCCCTGTATCAAGAACTTGAACAAACCATAGGTTGTGGCCATTGACACACCTAGCTCAGGTGGTGGACAGTATTCAGGGTGTACTCAGCCACTGGAATGATATCCATCTATGTCTTTTTTTTGCTCACTAGAGTGTGCAGCAACCAGTGGGTAAGGTGCAAAATTTGAAGGCATCTCTCCCTTTGTAAATTTATCAACATCCTCCTGTCCTTGTGCTTGTGAGGTGGTTTGCATGGCACAGAAGCTATGTCTATGGAATGGTGTGGGAAAATACCAAAACAAATCACCAAAACTAAGTAAGATCCTTCCTCAATACCAAACTCTCAGTGAATGAAAAAATACGACCAAATATAGTAGTATGAGAAATTAATAGGTAACACACTTTGTTCTGGTGCCTTCTGCATCAAATCCCTGATGTTCAAGCGACAAGCCACGCTGCTTCACAAGGGATGGCTTGCACCTGTCACCCCTGGGTTTCCGGATATTGGCCAAGGCTCTTGCCACCCCCATAGTGCCTTTTTTAGGCAAGGCTCAAATGACAAACCTACCTCCCTAGAAAACACAAGTGGAAAAAAAATAAGGGTAATGCTGCTCAATGCCAGAAGTCTAAACCTCAAGATGCACACCCTCAAAGCCCTCCTCAGTATGGAGAACATCGATGTCTGTGCAGTGACTGAAACCTGGTTCAAGGCTCCTGAGAGCACCCCAGCACTATCAGGTTTTACCTCATATCATGCTTTCCGGCCCCAAAACTTGGACCGAACCACAAAAGGAGGGGGAGTATCCATATTCATCAAAGATACCCACACCTCCAGGTTAGTGGCAACGCACGAAGCATCGGAGACCATCCAGGTGCAACTAACCATAGGCAAAACTGCCTTACAATTTGTAGCATGCTACAGACCACCCTCTCAAACTCAGGAAACCCAAACAGCCTTCCTGAAGACACTGGAGAGTATGAATGTTTCTCCAAATACCATCATATTGGGAGACTTCAACTACCCAAACATAGACTGGGAACATTACTCAAGCCCAAACACCCTAGCCCAAAGGTTCCTAGAATTCATAAACTCCAATGCGATGGAGCAACTAGTCATCATTCCCACAAGAGGAGACAATATACTAGACCTGATCATCACAAACATTGGGACAAAATGCTCCACACTGGAAGTATATCCCTCATTGGTAAGATCAGACCATAAATTAATCTCACTGGAAATCCACATCCCGCCCCCACCCCCTGCACAAAAGACCACAGTGAAGAACTTCTCAAAAGCCAACTTCACACTTCTTAAGACTGAAGTGGTATCCTTCAAGGTCCCTGGGCCAGTGGAAACCACAACCCACACTGCTGAATCCTTTGCAAATGCCTTCTACGGGCACCTTCAAGAATGCATGGATCATGCAATCCCAAATAAAACCAAGACCCATTCCCTCAAAGGCAGGTGCCCGGTCTGGTGGACCCCAGCCATAAACAAACTTTGCAACAGAAGGAAGAAGCTACTACATGACAGAGCAAGATCCCTAAATGGGCAGGCATCTCTGATCAGTACTAGTAAAAAACTACGATTACTCATAAAATCATCCAAGGCCAACTTTGAGAGAAAAATCGCAAAAGACACAAAAGACAATCACAAGGCCTTCTTTAGCTATGTTAGAAACCTGGGTGGAAACTCCCAGATATGCTCAGAGTTAGTCCAAAATGACAATAAATACACTGAACCCACTGACATTGCCAACATTCTGGCAGATAGGTTCAGTGCAAATTTCTCCTCCCCCCTCCCCCGCAAAAGGAGAAATAACTATCCCAGCAGAGTGTAGCCTCCCTAACATCTCAGATGCCCAGGTGAGAGCCGCCCTCTCTAAAGCTAAAAACACAGCATCAATGGGACCGGACGGTGTCCCGGGCTGTGTGCTACATGAACTCCAAGAGGAACTAAACCCAAACATAAGGCTGCTGTTTAATCTTAGCCTTACTACAGGATACGTACCCAGAGAGTGGCGTACAGCAACAGTGGTCCCACTTCACAAAGGCGGTGCTTCTACGGACCCTGGAAATTACCGCCCCATAAGCTTGACGAGCCTGGTCTGCAAAGCTATGGAGAGGATCATTATGGAACTCATAAACAAAGACATTGGGGACCTACAGACATTGGATCCTACCCAATTTGGCTTTGTCAAGGGCAAATCCTGCCTTTTGAACTTGGTTGACTTTTTTGAAACCGTCACTAAGGCCATTGATGAAGGTAAGGCAGTTCACACAGCCTACCTTGACCTTGCAAAAGCCTTTGACACAATACCACACTCGGGCATCATAGACAAACTCACCAGCTTAAATGTAAACCCATATGTCATGAGATGGGTTGCAAACTGGCTCAAGGACAGAACCCACAGGGTCAGAGTTGCTGGAGCTATGTCAGACTCTAAGCCAGTCACAAGCGGTGTCCCACAGGGCTCAGTTCTGGGGCCCCTCTTGTTTGGCATTTATTTTTCCGAGGTACAGGCAAACATAGGAGGATTGTGGCTGACAAAGTTTGCAGATGACTGCAAACTGGGCGCCATAATTGATACTCCAGCAGACACAAACATCCTTCAGAGAGGACTCAAAGAAATGGATAATTGGTGCCAGAGCCATGGCCTTAAGCTTAACGCCAAAAAATGTATAGTCATACCCTTTGGGAAAAACAAGGTACCCACAAATTACCACATAGCTGGTAATCCATTAAGTACGGAAGAGTTAATCAGGGACCTAGGGACCCAGGTTGACAGTAACCTCTCATTTGACACTCACATTGCCAAAGTGGTTAGGAAGACCTTCTACGTTGCCCACCTTATCATGAAGGGTTTCACATCTAGATCAAGAGAGGTCATTGTGCCCCTGTACTCATCTCTTATTAGGCCAATGATTGAGTACAATGCCCCATTTGGGATGTATCTTACCCGACACCTGCAGCAGTTGGAAAGACCCCAAAAGTTCCTCACCAAGAGGATAAAGGGTCTTAAACATATGTCATATGCTGCCCGACTGAAGAAACTCCAGCTCTATTCAGTCGCATACCGCCTACTCAGAGGTGACCTATGCCTAACGTACAAGGCCATGTCCAATCCGGAATTAATGGACATGCTCCACCTCAAAAAATCCAAATCCATCAGAGCCACGAGAGCAAGAGACTTAAACCTCAACAGAGAAATAAATAGGACATGCTAGAGGAACAGATTCATAACCCAGAGGCTCCCTACACTCTGGAACAGAATCCCAGTCCATGTTAGGCAGAGCCCCTCATTAACTCAATTCAAGAGAAGTCTTGACGAGTGGATGGGAGATCGTAGGTTTACCCCAGGGGTCATCTCTGTGTCACTACTAGACAGAGGCACAGTAAACTAAACGCTAAATGGGTGTAGTATTCTCATCCTAAGGGGTGGTGAAAGCCACACACACTCTGGCTAGGCTTATAAATGCCCTAGGGCAGATAGCCTAGTACGAACCTATGAACCTATGAACCTATAAGAAGAAGTTATCATGTTGTAAGGTATACTACACCAGACATTTACCAATTATGGTAGAGATCTGTCTATGTTAAGGCATACCCACCCAAGACATCACCAATAGATATTCTGGGTGGATGGTTGAGCACTGTACCAAGAACCAGTACTCCACAGTGGATTATGGAATTGTCCAGATCTCCATGCAGAGATGCCAGGAACTCTTGCATCTCTGTTAATGGTTGCTTGCTCAACCAGCTGCCTCCTGTTGTCCTCTGATCCTGTGCCAGACAGGCGGCTTGACATTTTACAGCACATACGATTTTCATGGTCTGTGGTCTCAACTGATCATGCACCTTCTTTTGACTACAGATAACTCTGATGTCATTAATAACATCCCACCAGGAACAGTTTGCAAAGGGCCAGTTAGATATGCCATGGCTGATCATCCGCTGACTGTGGAGATGGAGGGTCTGAAGCATGATGGCATTCTCCACATTGGAAAACTTGTTTTTCTACTGTTTACAATGTTGTGGAATAGTGTCCCTAAGTGGAAATAAAAAAAAAAACATATGTGAGAACATTTGCTTTGCTACCTGACATATACCAACATAGATTATGTGTCCTTGATATATGTATGTGGCAAAACTCACAGTGACATGGGGTATGGATGAGTAGGTGTGCTTCCTTAAGTAATACTAGACCCTATCCCCTTCTAACAAAAATGGGAATTCAAAAGAACATGACATGCAATGAACTCTCATATTTCATAGCTGAAACATATGCCACCAATACATTCTCTCAGGCCATGTGTATCATAGTAAACCGGTATATTCATGGACATGCATTCTTTCAATACATAGTAGGTACTCATCAAAGGCATAATTAAAGTGTAGCCTAACACCAGAGGTGATTTGCTAAATACCAGGAGGATGTTTACTTCAGCTGTAGAAAATGTATTGCAAAGGCAAAGAAGCATATGTATGTGTGACCAACATGTGCACAGAAGCATATGTATGTGTGACCAGCATGTGTATTGCTTAAGCTTGCACTGTATTTATAGTTCTTTAATAGGTCTCTCTATTTCCCACCTTCCCCCCAATGGCAAGCACAAAGGACATTATTAACAAAACACATCTACCTGCAAGGGAATGTTGCCATACTCTCAGGTACCATCTACCAGGAGTATCACCTATTAATACCTGCATAAGCAAATAAAGTAAATTAACTAAATAAATTCATTATCCGTAGCAGCTAAACAACCTTCACAATCCTTAGCAACAACAACTTAGCAACAACTGAGGGTAATGCTACTCAATGCTAGAAGTCGAAATCTCAAAATGCACTCACTCAAGGCACTCCTTAAAATGGAGAACATCGATATCTGTGCAGTGACTGAGACCTGGTTCAAGGCTCCAGAGAACACCCTTGCACTACCAGGCTATAACTCATACCACACTTTTCGGCCATGTAACCTGGACCGAAACACCAAAGGCGGAGGTGTGTCCATATTCATTAAGGATATCCACACCTCCAGGCTAGTTGCTCAGCATAATGCATCCGAGGTTATCCAAGTGCAACTAACTCTGGGCAAAACTGCAATCCAAATTGTAGCTTGCTGTAGATCCCCCACCATGCCCCAGGATTCCCGCTCCTCTTTTCTTGATGTACTGGAAAATATTAGGGTTCAACCAAACACCCTAATAATGGGCAATTTCAACTACCCCACCATTAACTGGGAAAACTACTCATGTACCAAATCCTTAGCCCAACGCTTCCTGGAATTCATAAATTCCAATGCCCTGGATCAACTTATCCACACCCCCACCAGGGGCAACAATATCCTAGACCTAGTCATTACCAACATGAGTGACCGGTGTTCCACACCTGAAGTCAACTCCGACCATAAGCTAATCACCCTTGATATCCACATCCCATCCCCACCCCCCATTAAGGAATCCATGGTAAAAAATTTCTCCAAAGCCAACTTCATGCTTCTTAAGACAGAAGTGGTGAACTTCATGACACCCATGCAGATGGACAATACAGTTACAACTGCTGAATCCTACACAAATGCACTCTATAAGCACTTACACGAGTGCATGGATTGTGCTATCCCAAACAGAGCCAAGACACTATCCTCCAAAAAAAGGAAGCCAATCTGGTGGTCCCCTGCCATAAATAAACTGTACAAAAGAAGGAAGAAACTGTTGCAAATGGGAGTAAAATCCCATGAGTGGAGGAGCTCCCTGGTCAGCCTCAGTAAGAAGCTGAGATCCCTTATAAGATCCTCGAAAGCTAGCTATGAAAACAAAATTGCCACTAATTGTAAGGACAACCACAAAGCATTATATAGCTATGTCAAGAATCTCGATGGCAAAACCCAAATCTGCTCTGAGTTACAGCACAACAGTACGAAAATTGCTGAACCAACTGATATTGCCAACATCCTGGCAGATAAGTTCAGTGCTAAATTTATCCGCCCCTCACCCCCTAAAGGGCCCATATCTATACAGGAAAAATGCAGAGTCCCTGTAATATCAACTACGCAGGTAAAAGCTGCACTCTGTAAAGCCAAAAACATAGCATCCATGGAAACGGACAACATCCCAGGCTGCGTTTTATACGAACTTCAGAATGAACTGGCTCCCCACCTAAGCACCATGTTCAATAATAGCCTTGCATCAGGTTTTGTGCCCACTGAATGGCGCACAACAACAGTTATCCCACTCCACAAAGGGGGAGCCACCACTGATCCTGGGAACTATCGCCCTATTAGCCTGACGAGCCTGGTCTGCAAGGTCATGGAATGTATCATCATGGAACTCATAAGCAAAGACATTGGTAACCTCCAAACTCTGGATCCCACTCAGTTCAGGTTTGTGAAAGGCAGATCATGCCTCCTGAACCTGATTGACTTCTTTGAGGCAGTCACCAAAGCCATAGATGAGGGTAAGGTAGGTCACACAGCCTATCTTGACCTCACCAAGTCTTTTGACACTATCCCCATTCAGGAATTATAGCCAAACTCACTAAACTAGGTATAAATCATATGTCACAAGATGGGTTGCCAACTGGTTCACTGACAGAACCCACAATGTAAAAGTTGCAGACTCCAAATCTAACCTCAACCCAGTGAAAAGTAGAGTACCACAGGGTTCAGTCCTGGGACCTCTCCTGTTTGGTATCTACTTCTCTGAAGTACAGGCTAACACAAAGGCCTCTGGCTAATGAAGTTCACAGATGACTGCAAACTAGGAGCCATAGTCAAGTCCCCAAATGATGTGGACATCCTACAGAAGAGCCTCACCGAGACAGATGCCTGGTATCAGAGCCATGGCCTCAAGCTCAATGCTAAAATGTGCAGTGTCATCTCCTTTGGTAAAAACTCTGTACCCATGAACTACCACATAAGCAGCAATCTACATAACACCAAGTGTGTGATAAGAGACCTTGGGACCCAGGTGGACAGTAGTCTCTCCTTTGATAGTCACACCACCACAGTAGTCAGGAAGTCCTTCTACGTGGCACACCTCATCATAAAAAGGTTCTCATCCAGGAAAAAGAGGTCATTGTTCCCCTCTACTCGACACTCATCAGACCCATTATAGAGTGCAATGCCCCTTTTGGAATGTACCTCACAAGACATCTGCAGCAGCTGGAAAGGCCACAGAAGTACCTCACAAAGAGGATTACTGGCCTCAAACAAATGCCCTTCACTGACCGTCTAAAAAAACTCCAGCTTTACTCCATAGCATATCGCCTACTCCGAGGTGATCTCTGTCTAACATATAAAACTTTGTCAAACCCAGAGCTGTTGGACATGCTACACCAAAAGAAATTCCAACCCCTCCGAGATACATGCTCTAGGGACCTAAACCTTGTCACCACAATAAACAGGACATGCTGGAGGAATAGATTTCCATCCCAGAGACTTCCCATTCTCTGGAACAGGCTACCCATCAATGTCAAGCAAAGTTCTTCATTAGCACTATTCAAGAAAAATCTTGATGAGTGGATGGGAAATAGAAAATACACCCCGGGGATTACATCTGTGTCTCTGCTCAACAGTGGCACAGGAAAATAACTTTCTTGGGTGGCGTAAGCCAGGGAAAGTTGTTGACTAGGTTTACGTAGGCCCTTGGGCTGATAGCCTAGTACCTACCTATGAGCTTATGAACTCATGAAACAAACAGAAAAAAAAGCATGGAAGGTTTGTTTGTCTTTCAGCTTTTTCCTGGTTAGGGGTTGCCACAGCGGAACTCCGGTCCGCTAATTATTGGCAGTATATTTTTTACGAACGCCAAGGTGCCAGCTCGACGTTCAACCTTCAACGAAGGCACGCCCATTTATGCATGTCTTTCGAATGCTGACCCAACCACAGGGAAGACATGCAGACTCTACACAGAAGGCACTCCCTGCACTCCAACCGAGAATCGAACAGGAGGACGTCTTGCTGTGAGGCAACAATGCTACCGCTGCACCACCGCGGATGCATGGAAGGTATGGACAAAAAATAAAACAGCTCCTATTTTACTAGTATATAGAACTCAGGAATCTAACAAAAAACACAACACCAAAGATAAGAAAACATATTCCTCAACCAATCAAAACATACACACTAATAATCAAAAACTGTTCTGGAACTCAATGAGTAAACTAATAAATCCAGGGTAAGCTAAACAGCCACACCAAACACACAGACATAAAACAGTATCACAGCCAACTAATTCAAAGCAAACTTCATACAAACACTACAGACATTAACCAAGCAGGCAATTAATCAAACTCCTGATGTCCACACTCAATCAAATAACCTCCTTCAGCATTTCTCCTTCCAATATTTCCCACAGATGCCATCAAAAACTGCCTCCAAAAATTAAAACCTACTACAGCTGCCCCTGACAATCTTCCTGGCGAATGTCTTAAAGTAGAAGGTGAGGCTATTGCATATCCATTTGCAATTCTGATAAATTGATCTATAGCTAAAAATAAAGTTCCCTTGCTATGGAAAAAAAAATCATTCGTAGTTCCACTGCACAAGGATGAAATCAATGCAGATCTTTCAAACTATATGCCAATTGCCATTTTATTTCCCCAATCAAAAATAAAAATGTTATCCATATGCAACATATGCTCTGCCAGATTTCTCTGTATACTCCAAAATCTTATATGACAATCCTTCTTATCAGTTGAAGCATGGCTCAATAATTCAAAACTACTACTACTAAACCCTTAAAAAATTAAATCACCCCATAATACATGTCTTCCAAAACAACTGTATTTGTTATCATTTCTTGCAAACAATACCATGAGGGAACAAATAAATCATGCAAAATTACTGGGTGTCATCATAGGGATCTATTTCAGATGATAGAGTTTTCAGAAACTTGAAATTAATTTGGATGAGACCATATGATCGAGTTTCCGAAAATTCCAACATAAACAAAAAAAAAAATCTACTTTATTTACATTTATGCAGGGGAGCTTTGCACCCCCTACACCCCTTGCAAATTATATATATACCAACTCAGACATTGCACTACAGTGAAGAAAAGGGTAAATTGTCCTATCCTTGGTGTACAGCGATCTCCATTCATTTTGAGTTTTAATAAACGCAATCATATAGTCTTCACCGTATGAATTTCAAATTTCTGAAAACTCAGTCAACTGATAGGGATCCCATCATAGATAACTAGTTGAAATTCAACCACCGTGCATCATATGTGGTTAAAAAATTCATCAAAACCAGGCATATTATACAAAGTGAAAACATAACTCACTGACATAGTCAGAAGACGTATAGCCTCAACTTTATTACTGCTATCTCTTCTTTATGCTGCCTCAATCTTCACCGATCTTCAGGTCTCACAACTGTCCAAACCTGAACAATGTCATAATAAAATAGCCAAATTTGCAAAAAAAATGATAACAATACAACACATTAGTGCTTAACCCTCAGAGAATTAACATGGTTAGAACTATCACACCATCCAGCTCATTTTCATTTAACTATAATACATAGATGTCACTATAATCCAGAAAAACGTGTGTGTAACTGCTAATGTATATTATTTAATGTCTGTCCATGTATATTACTGAATGTCAGTTTAAAAATGTTTGCAGTATGCTTGACCTTTTCATCTAAGGCCTCCTGTGAAAGGGTTTTTTATGACTAAACATAGTTGGACAAACCCAATAAACAAAAGGAAAGCAAAATAAAATAAAATAAATGAATAAGGTTTTCACCCTTCACACAAACACAAGTATTCCACAGATATGTGGTATAGCAAATGCCGCAGCAGTTAAAAGCTGTACATGCCCTCAGACAACATAATTCCAGTAAATACTGAATACCTGTATACTTGGCCTACAGGTATATATTGATTGGAAGTTTACACACATAGGAGCAATAAGTATATTGCAGGTCTGTGTAGTAGCACAGGCAAACATCCTATGTGCATTGCCATGGCAGCTTATAAAAAGTAATACACCCTCTGATACTGTCTGCATGGATTTACTTTTAAGCAAAATCCAGAACAAAATCTCTAAGTAGTGCATACTTTTAGGAAATCCACAGGTAGAGGTAGAGGTAGAGGCGTAGTGGCAGGTGATATCAACCCTTTGTAAGTACACTTACCTTTCCAACAAAAAACTGCAATTAAAAGTCCTGTTCTCAAAACTATTTATCGAGCTCTGTTAGTTGTTCCTAAGCAATTTTCCATAATTCAGTCAGGCCTGTGGGCACTTATATCATATCATATCATGCATTTTCAAAGAATCTGGCATGTCAATCATACTAATGAGGCACCAGCTAATGAATACGCCTGAATTACATTTTTCTCATTGCAGCAATGACCAGTGCTGTGTTATGAGGCTCTCTCACCTACATGGATTTGCATGAACACCTGCAAAATGAACTGAGCATGTTTGGGTAGATCAGTGGCCCATGCAGGGATGTGGTCACATGTATTTTACTTTTGTATTCTCTGGAGAAACTAAAAAAGAAATCTGCAAACGCATTTAAGCAGAATGTAGCTGCTAGTAGACACTTGCCATTCCAGTGTTCACAGGCTAACACTGTGATACTGAGCAGCCCTTTTGTACACTTATTATTGGTGCAGTGCAAATGGCTTTCAATAACTAGTGGCACAATACGGCATGCCATGTGAGGAAAACTCAATATACGCGACCATAATAGGGTTGCTATGCTTTTCTGGAAGGTGACCTGGTTAACTATCATGGCTTCAAATGACACTAATGTTGGCAGGGCTTCCCAGTGCTGCAGCAATGAATGCAAGCTCTTTCTATTCTTTTTAAACCAAGTTTGTTACAAATTATTGCAGAAAGTACAAGGAGAAAGTTACTGTCAGCTGCCTGTTGGGTGCCAGGACCCACCACATAACGCATGCACTCAGGTCTCTCCACAAAAAGTACAAATATGACTCTGTCATTGTCCATGTTGTTGTGAATGAACTGAGACATACCTCCCTGGACTACATGAAAAGAGACATGGAGGAGCTCTCGGACCATGTAGCCTAGACAGGTATGACCCTAGCCCTGAGTAGCATTCTGCCATCGCCCAGAATGATACCACAGTACAAGGACAAAATGATTGAATTAACAATTGGCTAAGCTTCTGGTGTCATTCTAGGGGGATACAGTATCTGTCTGCCTGGGACGACATGATCGACAGACCACATTGCTTTTCCAGAGATGGCCTGCACCTGTCACCCCTGGGATTCCGGATACTGGCTAAGGCTCTTGCCACCCCGTAGTGTCTTATTTAGGCAAGTTTCAAATAACAAATTCGCCACCATAGCAGGTACAAGCAAGCAAAATCTGAGGGTAATGCTACTCAGTGCTAGACGTCTGAACCTCAAAATGCACTCACTCGAGGCACTCCTTAAAATGGAGAACATTGACATCCGTGCAGTGACAGAGACCTGGTTCAAGGCTCCAGAGAGCACCCCTGCATTACCAGGCTATAAGTCATACTACACCTTTCGGCCACCTAACCTGGACCAAAACACTAAAGATGGAGACGTGTCCATATTCATTAAGGATATCCACACCTCCAGGCTAGTTGCTCAATATAATGCATCCTAAGTTACCCAAGTACAGCTAACACTGGGCAAGACTGCAATCCAGGTTGTAGCTTGTTCCAGATCCCTCACCATGCCTCAGGATTTCCACTCCTCATTTCTTGATATACTGGAAAATATTAAGGTACAGCCCAATACCCTAATAATGGTCAATTTCAACTACCCCACCATCAACTGGGAAAACTACTCATATACTAACTCATTTGTTCAATCTTTTCTTGAATTCATAAATTCCAACACCCTGGATTGGCTTCTCCATACCCCCACCAGGGGCAGCAATATCCTCGACCTGGTCATTGCCAATATGAGTAACCGTTGTTCCATACCAGAGGTCAACTCCTCGTTGGTCAGATCCGACCACAAGCTAATCACCCTAGACATCCATATCTCGCCCTCACCCCCCATGAAGGAAACCACAGTAAAAAACTTCTCCAAAGCCAACTTCATGCTTCTTAAGACAGAAGTGGCAAACTTCACCACACCCATACAGATGGAAAATAGAGGTATAACTTCTGAATCTTATACAAATGCACTGTATAAGCACATACACGAGTGGATGGATTGTGCCATCCCCAACAGAACCAAGATGCTATCCTCCAAAAAGAAGAAGCCAATCTGGTGGTCCCCTACCATAAACAAACTCTACAACAGAAGGAAGAAGCTGTTGCAGAAAAGAGTAAAATCCCATGATTGCAGGAACACCCTGGTCAATCTGGTGGTCCCCTGCCATAAACAAACTCTACAACAGAAGGAAGAAGCTGTTGCAAAAAAGTGTAAAATCCCATGATTGCAGGAACTCCCTGGTCAGCCTCAGAAAGAAGCTGAGATCCCTCATAAAATCCTCCAAAGATAGTCACAAAAATAAAATTGCCACTGATTTTAAAGACAACCACAAAGCATTCTACAGCTATGTCAAGAATCTCAATGGCAAAACTCAGATCTGCTCTGAGCTACAGCACAATGGCACTAGATATACAGAACCAACTGATATTGCCAACATCCTGGCAGATAGGTTCAGTACAAACTTTACCCCCCTCACCCTCCAAAGGACCCATCTCAATACCAGAAAAATGCAAAGCCCCTGTAATCACGGATGCACACGTAAAGACCGCAATCTCCAAATCCAAACACACAGCACAGCATCCATGGGACCAGACAACATCCCAGACTGCGTTCTGCATGAACTACTGAATGAACTGGCACCCCACTTAAGTACCATGTTCAATCATAGCCCCACTTCAGGCTTTGTGCCTACTGAATAGCGCACAGTGATGGTTATCCCATTCCACAAAGGGGTACCACCACAGACCCCAGGAACTACCACCCTGTTAGCCTGATGAGCCTGGTCTGCAAGGTCATGGGATGTATCATATTGGAGCTTATAAACAAAGACATAGGTAGCCTCCAGACTCTGGACTCTCTCAGTTTAGGTTTGTAAAAGGTAGATCATGTCTCCTAAACCTGACTGACTTATTTGAAGCAGTCACCAGAGCCGTGGATGAGGGTAAGGTGGTGCACACAGCCTAGCTTGACCTCGCCAAGGCTTTCAACACCATCCCTCACTCTGGAATTATAGATACACTCACTAAACTAAATAAATCCTTATGGCACAAGATGGGTGGCCAACTGGCTCACTGACAGAACCCACACAGTGAAAGTAGCTGACTCCAAATCTGACTTCAGACCAGTGAAAAGTGGAGTAACACAGGGTTCAGTCCTGGGTTCTCTCCTGTTTGGCATCTACTTCTCAGAAGTTCAGGCTAACACAGAAGGTCTTTGGCTAATGAAGTTCACAGATGACTGCAAACTTGGAGCCATAATAAAATCACCTAATGATGTGCACATTCTACAAAGGGGCTTCGCTGAGACTGATGCTTGGTGTCAAAGTCATGGCCTCAAGCTCAAAGCCAAGAAGTACACTGTCATCCCCTTTGGGAAAAACTCTGTACCCATGAACTACCACATAGTTGGTAGCCTACTAAACATCAAAAGTGTGGTAAGAGACCTTGGGACACAGGTGGACAGTAGTCTCTCCTTTGATAATCACATTGCCACAGTAGTCAGGAAATCCTTCTATGTGGCACACCTCATCACAAAGGGGTTCTCCTCCAGAAAAAAAGGTAATTTTGCCTCTCTATTCATTCCTCATCAGACCCATTATAGAGTACAACACCCCATTTGGCATGTACCTTGCAAGACATCGACGACAACTGGAAGGGCCAAAGAAATACCTCACTAAGAGGATTACCAGCCTCAAACAGATGCCATATGCAGACTGTCTCAAAAAATTCCAGCTCTACTGCATCGCATATCGCCTACTCAGAGGCGATCTCTGCCTAACATACAAAGCTATGTCAAACCCAGAGCTGTTGGATATGCTACACTTAAAGAAATCCAAATCCGTCTGAGCCACATGCTCCAGGGACCTAATCCTTGTCACCACAATAAACAGAACATGTTGGCGGGATAGACTCCTGTCCTAGAGACTTCCCTTGCTCTGGAACAGACTACCCATTCATGTCAAACAAAGCTCCTCATTAGCCCTCTTTAAGAAAAATCTTGATGATTTGATAGGAAATAGGAAATTCACCCCGGGGATCAC
This sequence comes from Protopterus annectens, assembly GCF_019279795.1. Taxonomy (NCBI): domain Eukaryota; kingdom Metazoa; phylum Chordata; order Ceratodontiformes; family Protopteridae; genus Protopterus; species Protopterus annectens. The sequence goes on along the minus strand of NC_056747.1, from coordinate 435,192,846 downwards.
TTCTGTGGCTCTGCTCGACAGGGGCACAGGAAAGTCATTTTCTTGGGTAGCGAAAGCCAGGGAACCTTTTTCACTAGGCTTATATAGGCACCAGGGCAGATAGCCTAGTACCTACCTATGAATCTATAAAAAAACTAAAATAATGCACAATCAGTGAACTGAATCTTGTATCGTATACAGTTATCAGTGTTCAAGATCATCCTACGCAAGTATGATCAAAACAATTGAACAATCAAAGGTCTCATATGAAATCATTATTACTATATATCTTTTGTATTATTTTCTAAATAAAATCTAATGCAGAAAACATTCCATTCCAGCAATTTTGTGTCATTGTGTTCAAGATCATCCTATGCAAGTATGATCAAAACAATTAAACAATCACAGGTCTCATATGAAATCATTATTACTATATATCTTTTGTATTATTTTCTAAATAAAATCTAATGCAGAAAACATTCCATTCCAGCAATTTTATTACCCAGTTTTATATATTTGTTTCCCATTTTGAAATATCCAACCTAGAATTGTTTTTTTTCTTCTAAATATTAGGTTAGGTGCCCTTGCAGGCTATATTATGCCTTGGCAGTTTCTCTTTTTGTGCTCAAAATAATGTATTCCATTTAGTTATAGGCTGGCCTTACCCATCCCATGGTCAATAATTATATATTACCCTTAATAAGAATAACTGGGTTCATACCATAGATAATGTGAGGGGACTCATGCACGAGATAAAGCATTTATTGGATACCTCTGTCCAGTAGTAGTAGTACAGGCAGCAGTCTTGGTGTAAATGTTCTGTTTCCCATCCATAGATCTAAGTTGCACTTGAAAATGGAGAGACCTGAATTTTGTTTCACAGCAGTGGTATCCTCTGCAAAATATACCTGTCCCTCCAAACCATTCTGTTGATGTTTCAGAAGAGGATTACATTCCTAGACCAAGTATTTATGATGCCATTTGACTTGCTGATGTGCAGTGACTCCACCAGTAATGGGTCAGATGATACCTGACACAGGTGACCTCTTAGGAGTTTGTAGGATAAAGAGTATAGTGATAGGGCTTTGAGTCACTCCATTTAGGACATGCTGTTTAGACATTGTATCCTTTTAGTAAGGTATCTCTGTGGGTATTCCGCCTGACACATGGTTTTGGAGAGATACATGCCAAAGGGGGCATTATATTCAATCATTGGTATAATGAGGGCTGAGTAAAGGGGGACAGTGACAGCCCTACATCTAGACAAAATTCTTTTGCTTATAAGCTGTGCAATATAGAAGGACTTTCCTACAGCAATAGACTTGTGTTGGTCAAACGTTAGGTCACTATTCACATAAATTCCCAAATTTTGAATGAGTGAGTTAACTCTTAGGGGTGTATTGCACTGTCAGTGTGGTAGTTCCCTAGGACAAAGTAGTTCACAAAGCATACAATAATACATTTTTTGACATTGAATTTCAGACCATGATTTTGACACCAGTTATTTGAGATAAACCTTCCTGCAAGATGGTTAAGTCATTTGGGGATTCAATGAGTGCTCCTAGCTTACAATCATCTGCACATATAGTCAGCTAGAGTCCTTTGTTATTGGATTTTACTTCAGAAAAATATATGGCAAACAGGAGAGGTCCCAGCATAGAACCATGGGGGATTCCACTGGTGATTGGTCTCTTTGTGAAGGTAACTTCCCCTATTTTGATTATCTGCATCCTATCTGTAAGACAGTTGGCAATCTAGCAGGTGACGTAGGGGTTTAGTCCCAGTTTATTTAGCTTCTTGAGTGGACTTCAGTGGTGGTGCTGTGGTAGCGTTGTCACCTCACAGTTAGACGTTGCCCGTTTGATTCTCAGTTAGAGCATCTTCTGAGTGGCGACACGCTTGAACGGGCGTTTTTTTGTTGAAGGTTGTGCGTTAGGCCCGGCAAGCCAGCACGTAAAACTCTACTGCCAATCATTAGCGGACCGGAGTTCTGCTGTGGCGACCCCTAACCGGGAAAAGCCGAAAGACGCAAACAAACTATGCCTGAGTGGGGAATTGTATCAGACGTATTGGCCAGGTTGAGATATGCATTGTATACCATTTTGCCTTCATCTATTGCTTTGGTGACCTTTCAAAAATACACCAGGTTGAGTAAGCATGACCTGTCCTAGATGAATCCAAAATAAGGCAGGTCCAGTATTTAGAGGCTCCCTGTGTCTTGATTGATTAATTTGATAAGTATGCTTAATGATCGGCAAAGGAAAGACAACAAAAATATTCCTGTATACAGCCCTGTTGTTTTCCAATGGATCAGGCTATGGAAGGAAGTTTCCACCATGTACAATTTCTAAGAACAAATGGACAATGAACTAGTGATGGAAAGTGTTTATTCAAACCAGCTGTATACAAGAAAATTAAGTAGAAATTAACATAATGGTGTTTTCTCTTTTTTTAATTTCCTCAAGTCTTTTGGGTTTCTAATACAATGATGGGAGTGGACCCCATTCCTAATCAAAATACAATGAAAGTTCATGAAATTAGTATTGTTTCAGTCTCTGATGTCAACCAAAAGTGTTCTTCGCAGCAGCTGCAATGTACCCAGTAATGACTCCTTCTGCAATTCGTATGGAGTTACATGTATCTGTAATGTATCTAAATATGACTGTAAATTCTTTTTTATGACTTGTTGCTCCTACTACTATTGGAATGGTCTGGGTATCTTTCTTCCACATTGTTCTCATTTCTGCCTGCAAATCTTGATATTTTATGACTTTGTGTCTTTTTGTATGACATTGTAGTCACTGGGTATAACAATTTCAATGATCAATACTACTGTTGTCTTCTTTTCAAGGGCCATTGTACCTGGTTTTCTCACATCTGTCTTTTGAACTGCTAGTAATGGGTGATCCCATGTGATATAGACTTCAACATTTTCTGTGATGCTTTGTGGCTCATGTTTCCAGTGTTTTTAGCTACTTTAATATTATAATGTTTGCACAATCCCCCGTGCAACAGTCTTGCCACATTATTATGCCTTTCAGTAAACAATTCTTCTGCCATTAGTATGTCACAACCAGCAACAAGGTGTGTAACTGTTTCCAATTCTGTTTTACAAAACCTACATTTGTCTGTTTCTCCCACATGTTCAATGAACTTTGTAAACAGACATGTACATAGCCCACTATCTTGGGCCGTCAATATTAACCTTTTATCTTTTGATTTAAATTCACCTGTCCTTAACCATTCATGCATTTGATCCTGATCAACATGAGGTTCTTCCAGAAGTTTTCTATACTTGCAACTATATTTATGCATTTTCCACATTTTGTGCCTTCTCATCTGATCTTTCATCATATACTTTCTTTTGTTTTTTGGCACATTCTGTTGCTGCCTGATTTTTATCTACTTCTGGTTTGATTTCCATTCCTGCTTGATGCCGATATGCTTCTGCTAGACTAAGCAGGGAAGTCATCTTAGTTTTATTCTCCTCATGTTTCAAAACTTTCACTGCATTTGGGTCTTTTGAGATCAGCAGATATGTATGCAGTCCCATGATTGCAGATCTATACATGTAATGAATTTCAAGGAGACCCATACCTCCTTCGGAACAGGGAATATATAATCTTGGTATGCACTGATGTTTTTATAAATCATTTGGTGAGCATGAAATATCCTTCTTGTTTTCCTGTCTAATCTATCCACTACATTTTGGGGCCAGTCAATCACTCCAAAAATGTAACTTAGGACAAGAAGAGCAAATTGGTTTACAGCTTGAATTTTGTTCCTAGATGTCAATGCTGTTTTCTGGATTAATATAAGTCTTCTAAAATATTCCTTACTAAGTTTAATTCACATTTGTTCATGTTTTTATTGTTGATCCTTCATCATTTCCCAAATATTTGTACACTCCCTCTTGCTCAAGTTCTTTTATATCACATTCTTGACCCAAACTGATGTTTTCTTGGTGCTGCAGTTTTCCTGCTTTAGAGGTTGCATTTGGACATTTATCAAGATCAAATGACATTCTTATATCATCTGATAAAGTTCTGACTACTTGCAGTTGTGCTTTCAGTTCCTCATCTGATGAGCTATACAGTTTTAAATCATCGACAAAGAGAAGGTAAGAGGTCTTTACACTTTGTTGTTTTCTAGGAATCAAATTATAGCCACGGCCTAATCTGTTAAGTAGACAGCTTAATAAGTTAAGAGCAAGACAGAATAGCAGCGGTGACAGGGAGTCACCCTGGAATATCCCCCTTTAAATTTTTATCGATGGAATAATAATTTGCCCTTTATCATTGCTTAATTGCAAAGTGGTCTGCCACTGTTTCATGGTCACTGTAATATAGTCAATCAATGTAGGGTGTATCTTATACATTTTTAAGCACTCTTTTATCCATAAATGTAGGATGCTGTCAAATGCTTTTTTGTAGTCAAGCCATGCCATACTTAGATTCTTCCCGTTTTTACATTTCTCCACTATGACTTTATTTAGCAACGGATGATCCTTTGTTCCATATGACTTTCTTTTATTACTTTTTTGTTCTATTGGCATGATTGGATTTTCTTCTAAATGAATATAAACTCTGTTGGCATCAATTTCGGAATATAGTTTATATGTCGTCGGAAGGCAAGTTATTGGTTTATAATTTTTAGGATAACTTGCAGGTTCACTTTTAAGTAGGAGCGTTGTTTTTCCTGTTGTTAACCAGGTTGGTGTCTGTTCAGGGTGTGCATATAAATAGTTCTTACTTATGGCTAAATCTTTGTGCAAAGATGCTAATGCCACAAGTTAAGTATTGCATCTGGGCCTGGGGTTTTCCATTTGGAGGCTTTTCTTAACTTTATCTTAATCTTTCTGGCCATTACATCATCCCATTTCATATCTTGTAATGTTGAACTTCTTATTCTTTCTTTTACTTGTTTTATCCATTTAGCATCTTTGTTATGTTCCACAGGATCTTCATATGGTGGTGTGTAAGATTGTTGCTGATAATGTTTGCCTCCAAAGCAAAAGGTAGGGGAAGTAATGTCACTCAATTTGGACAAGTAAGTGACTATATTAGTCTACTGCCAGTCTTCTCCTGCACTAGTTACATTTTTATTTTAAGTGAATCTACTTGGGTATTATTATTAACTTCCTCGAGATATCTCTTAAATTTATGTTGCCCTTGTCTTTAGCTGAAAAATAAACTGAATTAAATAAATTAATAAACTTTTTTACTCTTACCTTCTAATCTTTCAAAGGCGGGGGTAGGGGGTGGAGCATCACAGGTCTACTCAGCAACCACACACTGACTGATTCATGCAAGCATGGGGGTATGCACGCTTTCCTCCTCTGCCAACACCAATTCCCCAACCACATCAGATTCTCATATTTATCCTGACTGTACTACACCCTTAAATCTCATTATCTGACCAGCTTCTTAAAGCCACAAAACACATTCAAACAAACAAATACCCTTCAGGCATTCTACTAAATTTTGCACTCCACTCAGGAAAGAATGTGCATCGTCACACCTTTAAACAGCACCTGATAACCCACTAGTATAGTATTTCCCAAATCAGTCACAGTGGGTCCATGCCTCTCTAAGTTCATACAACAAACACATTAGAAGGTCCTACATAGTTCACATAATATATTTTCTGCTCAGTATATTTCTGAACCAAAGGAATTGCCACCAGTTTATGTTAACCTGGGGGTATCTGTGTTTTGATGCTATATAGAACAGAAGTTGTAAGTTATATGTCGACCACAACACTCTCCCAGCACTAACATAGACCTATTTAAGCCTACTCATCACATAAACCTACTCACCAAACCATCTACTCTCTCTCTAACCATGATATATTCACTAGAACCCAGTATCTCCTTCCTCCTAATTGTCACTTATCTAACTTCCTATCACTCATGTACTCTGTCACACCTTTCACTACCCCCATCCTGTATTTCACTAACAGTACCAATAAACTCCCACCTGATCTCACCAGACATAGCTCATACCTTATTCCCTCTAAAAACTGTAGTCTTCCTTAAGTATAATATAAACCTTCACAACCCCATAACCAACAAACACAACCTGAAACCAAAAACAAATTGAAATAGCAGACATCTATCACTACATCTCTCAAAACATAGAACACAATACTCTATAACTCTGTCCCAAGCTCTGCCCCTCACTCATCACATCCTACTATCCTATTCATCCCATCTCTCGCATACAACACTCCATAAACTTCTCTTCCCTACTTTTCATCCATATTAGCATTAGAAGTTTCTATGACACGCTATCAGATTTCCTTGCATTACAGTAATAACAGAAGCATGGCTAGAAAATGAAATGAGTGATAATGAGATACGCTCACTGGATTATAACACACTCAGTGAGTGATAATGAGATACGCTCACTGGATTATAACACACTCAGCTCACTGGATTATAACACACTCAGTGAGAGATAATGAGATACGCTCACTGGATTATAGCACACTCAGAGCAGACAGAAAACATAAGAGAGCTGCTAGAGTTGCCATACTGTATAAAACATTCTACAGCTTGCCCTATCTCCCGTTAATACCCTTCAACATGACAAAACTGAAATCTTCACATCTACTCTCAAATAAATCAGCACAAATCCTTGTACATAATAGGAGCTTTTATCCCACATGGAAACAATCATAGCCCAGTGGAAGATCTCTTCTGCTGGATAGTATCCAACATCCCCCACAAAACTATTATTAGGTGATTTTAATTTTGACTGTCTCTCTCTCTCTCTCTCTCCACTAACAGTGCTAACCATACCATAAATCTATATTGACTAACACAACTGATCAGCTTTCCCATTTGTTTCAACAATAAAAATAACAAGGACAATACAGTAGACTGGATGCTCACTTCTATGCCAAATAAAATCCCTAACTCCAGGACCCTCTCAGACTCTTTAAGTGACCATCTCCCTATATTCGTTATAAGAAAGCAATTAAAAATTAGGAAACAACACAAGTTTAACATGACTTGTAACCTCTCAAATTTCAACAAAGACAAGTTCATCTCATACCTTAAGCAGTATAACTGGAGTAACCAAAAACACTTACCACTCAATGATTCTGTAGCCCACTTCAATAATATATCCCTAAAAATCCTAGATGAACTGGTCCCACTTATAAAAAAAATAGGTAAGTTAAATTCTACTCCCTGGCTTTCCAGAAGCACAAAACATGTCATGAAATGTAAAGACACTATCCGGAAAATTTGGGCTACAAACAAAGCTCAGCCAAATTTTCATAAATTCAGAGAACTTGAAAACAGAGCCAAATACCATATTAAATTAGACAAAAAAATGCACTCACCTCCAAAATAAAAATGATCAGAACCCTAAATGATTCCGTTTTTCTAAATCCTCATCATTAAACACAGCACTCACCTTCACTCAAATCTAGTAACTGAGCTAGCATGGCTAATGAATTTGACTCCAAGTTTATTAAGTCAGTCTCCTCCTTACTCAACAGCTCTATACAAAACAGTGCATGAACACACTGTACACTCTAATAACTCCCCATACGCTGTCTCTCATGCCAGTCCTCACTGATATAATCAAAGATCTATTATTTAAACTGAAAATTACACCCCTAGCACCAGACAATCTACTTGGCAAATCTCTAAAAATGGAAATAGAGGTCATAGATTACCAAGTCTCAATTCTAATAAACTGCTCAATCAATGAATGTTATGTATCTTTACCATGGAAAAACAAAATGTTAAATTCTCCCATCAACAAAGGTGGTAATTCTACTAAACTTACCAATTATAGATTGACTGCCATCCTCTCCCTCCTTCAAAAATACTTGAGAAGTGCATTCAGACCCAACTCCTATACTATATCACACAAAATGCACTCCTCCCTCCTTCACAGCATGGTTTTCACCCCTACCACAGCACCTCCACTGCCCACCTTAACTTTACTACTACTGTTAACAGAAAGAGAAATGATGGAAAACTTGTATCTGCACTCTTTCTTGATATATCCAAAGCTTTTGAGATTGTCTCCTACCCTAAACTCTTACAAAAACTCTCCAGTCTAAACCTTGACAATTCCTCTCTATCCTGATTTTGTAGACACCTCTATAACAGACTCCAGGAATTAAAATGGCTCACTGTCATCTCATCCTTTCTCCATTTTGCAGTCCAGATCCTACAAGGATCCATACAGGGACCTGTCAAGTTCAGAATCTTTGTTAATGACCTTGACCTGGTCATTAAGAATACTACTGTAGTACAGTACACAGACAATTCTCCCATCGCCTGTTCAGCATACAACCTTGATTTCCTACAAAAACTGACTCAGGAATCCTTTGCTTCTATAGAAAACTGCCTGACAACCTGCAAGCTGTTCCTAATCCCAACAAAACAAAACTAATTGTCATCACTCTCAAACACTAAAAATAAAGAAAGTGCTCTTCACCATTACCTCCTCCAACAATACCAAAATAGAAGTCGTCATACAAAACAAACAACTAGGTGTTTACATGGACAAAACCTAAAGTTTGACTTCATCTGATTGATTTGTATATAAAGCATAGAATTACCTTAAATCATACTTTGAATTCCTGTTTTTTGTTATAGTGTGTTCAAGTTCAGCAGACATGACTCTTGTAAGCCTGGAAAGGAGACAGAAAACTAAACAACCAAACCTATACAATCTGTAGTCAGCATACAAGGTTGGAACAGAAGGATAACTAACCCAACACATTGGAAAGAGGGTAAAGAAGAAAAACAAAACGTATCTATGATTAATCTCGCAGTAAAGTTTAGGCAAGTAAGTAACAATCCAATGTTGATCAGCATTTCCAAAATGTATTCTTGAGGTTGTTAATATTATAGAGCCATTGGGATGGATCCTTGGAAATGGGAAGAGGTTCCTTTTCCGGATTTATAAACAGCACTTCAAAGATTTATGTCACTTGGGTGTTATGAATGGCCACCACTGATATTATTTGTTGAATACCCCCAGCAGTGGCTTTCATGATTATTGAGATGGATTCAACAGAGGCATTTATTGTCATCAGTCCATCTGAGATGAAAGAAATCTCTACAGCTACATTAATGTTTGTAACCACTTTGCACTATACTTTATAGGTTCACAAGTTCATAGACAAGTACTAAGCTACATGCCCTTGCCAGCCGTTTTGAGCCTAGCTAATTTCCCTTTCAAAGTTGAGTATCAAACCCTGTACCTTAATACATTAACCATTATGCCAAACCCCAACCCCACTTAAACAGACTTTGTTCAATAAACACTTTACATTAATCTTCTAAGTATACAGAATGCGCTTTTTCATTAGTTGTTGCTACTCAGTGATACATTATATGACTATTGTACTACTTACAGAAAATGGATGCATTTAATAAAAATCAGATAATTTTATTTTCGGTAAGGAAGAGAATTAGAATCAGGGAGAACTAGAATCGGGCGGCCATGGTGGTGCAGCGGTTAGCGTTGCCGCCTCACAGCAAGAAGTTCTTTGGTTCAATCCTTGGCTGGGGTGCCTTCTGTGTGGAGTCTGTATGTCCTCCCTGTGGTCGCGTGGGTTTCCTCCGGGTGCTCCGGTTTCCTCCCACATCCCAAAGACATGCTGTAGGTGGATTGGACACTGTAAATTGGCCCTAGGTGTGAGCGTGTGTGTGCCTTCTGTGGAAGGTTGGGCACCAGGCTGGCAACTTGACACTGTAAAACTCCACTGCCAATCATGAGCAGACAGGTGATCCACTGTGGCGACCCCTAACTGGGAAAAGCTGAAAGAAGAAGAAGAGAACTAGAATCAGAGCTTCTCCTCCATGTACACAATCCCAAAGATGTTTCCATTCTTGTGGCATAAAGCCTACCAGAAGCATCTGACTGAGGACTGTTTTGAGGATCACTAATTCAAAATGCATGTCTGGCACAGTTTTGCCAAGGTGGTGCCTGATCCTACTGGCATGCTCTTCTCTGATAAGCAGTGTCAATGACCTGTGGAAGTGTCATCCCGACCTTCTTAGCCAGTGGGAGGAAGAAGTCAGAGTAAAGGCCTCTGAGATGTATTTTAAGTACTTCTACTACCTGACAGCAATTTAAATTGTCTGGTAATGTATATATCCTGCTATTTGACATGTAATTAATGACCTCTTTATGATTTCCCTTTTCCCTTATAACTTAAGAAGCTGTTTTGGAGAACACTCTTCTTTATTGGAGGAGAATGGAGCTGCTCTTTAGGCAAAACTGAGTCCTTGGATATTTCTTAACATATTTATTTATTATTCAGTATACAGCTGGCAGTATGTATCAACACTGCCAGAGTTTATACATTTACAGGAGGTATTAGTACTTAGTTACATTACTGGCTGTTATATATTGCAGGTGGAATTAATTGCACCTGTATGTCAGTAAGATATGAATTTCATAACAATGTGATACAAACTGTACACTGCCAGCGCCATAACAACTGCATAGGTATAACAACTTAATGAGGTAATATGTTTTAGGACAGTAATACACGCAGTGCACTTGTAGCCACTGTTCTTGACACACCAAGCAGGTCATGTGATAGAGGCATACTGTACTCTGGTATTCTCCAATTATAACTTGGACAGTTCTTGTGAGTAGCGGTTTATTTTGTGTTTTGTGGGTGGGTAGGACTTTGTGGTTTTACTTTGTTGTTAGGTTGGGGACATACTGATTGCTGCTTGTGATCCCATGGACAGCAACTTTAACATGCTTCAGTCCTACAGATGTAGCAGTGAGCAATGGTTTTCCCATACATGCATGTTTGTATTTGTGATGTCCCCACATTGGGCCAGTAATCAAGGAGCCTGAATCCTCACCACTGACACTGGAGAGGAATGTGCATTTGGAATACAAATGGATCCACTCAGTATTTCCAGATGTAGACCTCTCTGCATCAAGCACAATTTTGCTTAAGAGCACACAGGGCACACACTCAGCCCAAGGTGTGGGTGTCTCTATCTGTCTCTCCCAAGTCCCCAATAAGGCTCGGCACTAGCACTGTGGGGTGCCGTATTAATGGTTTAAGAGCTCGTTTACATTTCCCTTATTTTTCTTAAACTAAGCTACTGGTTAACCTCTGCTGTCCCGGTATCCTCCCTTAAAATATATACATTTAATTCAGTTACACTAATGCATGTACATTTCTTTACTTTCCAACAGGGTGCACTGATGATACATTTAAACACAAGCAAACCTCGCAAATACATTTTCAGCACAAGCATCTGTACAAATCAGTTTGATATACAAATGGCATATAATGATTTACAAAATTCCAGCTAGCTGTGCTGGCACAAGTCATACATCCACTGCTGGCAGTGCCTCCTATTGTTACACCTCACTCCCCTTTGAAGACTCAAGCTAATTTTTCAGGTGACCCTTGAGAAACATGGCTCAAAAGAAATAAGCCTATATGGGAATATGTTATCCCATTCCCTGTCTTGAAGACCCATCTGCATTGGCATTGCTGACCCCACTATCGTGTTGCACTGTCATGTCACATGCCTGCAATCCTAAGCTCCACCTTAACAACTTGTCATTTTGCTGGTTGGCTCTATGTAGCCATATTGAGGGACTGTGGTCTGTAACCACAGTGAATTTCCCTCCATAGAGATAAGGCTGAAGTTTCTGCAGTGCCTGTACTATGGCTAGACATTCCTTTTCTACAGCTGCATAACATTCCTCCCTGGGTTGAAGTCGACTGCTGAGACACACCACTGGGTGCTCTTCTCCCTCCAAGGTGAGCTGGCTAAGTACAGTCCCAAGCTCATGGTTTGAAGCATCCACCTGCACAGCAAATTATTTGCTGTAATCTGGACTGCCTAACACAGGGAGTCCTTCCAAAACTCATTTAAGCATCTGGAATGCCTGCTGACATGATGGGGTCCACACTACCTTATATGGCCTCTTTTTTTCTTGTCAGGTATGTGAGGGGGAGCAGCTATTATACTATAACTGGGAATGAAATTTCTAAGAATACCCTCACCTGCTTTTTGGTAACAGGGGCAGGGCATGACTGAATGGCTTCCACTTTGGCAGGTTCTGACCTGATCTCACCACTCCCCATCCTGTGTTCCATGTTGGAGACCTCTGCCACATCCACCTGACACTTACTTGGCTTGTCAACCCTGTCCTTTGCAGTCTACCCAGCACCTCCCTGACATGTTGAAGGTGTTCTTGCCAGGAATGGCTGTAGATGGCAATATCATCCAGTTAAGCAAGAGCATAATCTCCTGTTCCTGCGAAGATACAATCTACCAGCCAATGGAAAGTTGATGGAGCATGTTTCATCCCAAAACGGCATGTTCATGAACTCATACAAGCCAAAAGGAGTCACAAAGGCTGACCTCTCTCTAGTGGTGGGAGTCAAGGGCACCTGCCAGTAGCCCTTGCTCAGATCAATAGTTGTCACATACTTAGCCCTACCCAGATTCCCTAAGGCTTCATCTGTCCTAGGCATGGGGTAGGCATCTGACTCTGTGTGACTATTTAGTCTTCTGAAGTTCACACAGAACCTGGTGCTGTCATTCTTTTTTCGTACCAGCATCACTAGGGAGGCCCAGGGACTGCTGGACTCCTGGATTGCTCCCAGTTCTAACATCTCTTGTATCTCCTCCCACAGAGTCTGACTCGCTCAAGCACCCTATAAGGGGCCTGCTTAATATCCCTTTGTGGTCCTGTATCCACACGGTGCTGCACTAGGTGGGTCCACCCTGATCATGGCCCCAAACTCCTGTAACACGGCTTGGATCTTGAACCTGGGTACGGGATAATCACTGGGACATTGCTACCCCTTCCACTGAGGTGTTTTAGTCCAAGCTTCACTGAGGAGATAATCACCAGATCCCCCTTTGACTCCTCCTGCAATCCACTGCAAATGCTTAGCACAAGGGCTTCCCTATCATGGCAAGGCCGTGCCTTCTGCTTAGAGGTTCTACCATGTAGTTAACATCACTGACCTTCCTTACCACTTTGAGGGGTCCCTCCCAAGCTGCCTGCAGCTTATTGTGTCTGACAAGAATGAGCACCATCACCTGCTGTCCCACAGCATAGTTTCTGGCTCAAGCATTCCTGTTATACCAGACCTTTTTCTGTTGTTGGGCTCTTTCCAGGTTCTCCTGGGCCAAGCCCATTAGCTCCCTAAGCCTTGTACTGAGGTTTAGGACATATACCACAGCACACTCCTTGTGGGATTCACACTCACCCTGCAACTCATCACAAATCAGATCTAAAAGATCTCTCAAACTATGCCCATATAGTAACTCAAAGGCTGAAAATGCTGTGGATTCCTGGGGCACCTCCCTGTATGCAAACAACAGATGGGGCAAATATTGGTCCCACTCTCTCTTAAACTGGTCTGCAAATGGGCATAGCATGATCTTTAGTGTAGAGTTTAACCTCTCCACAAGACTATTAGTCTGGGGATACTAGGGCGTTGTCTTTAGGTGCTTCACCCCACATTGCTCCCACAGACAAGCCAGCAGGTCTGACATGACATTGGCACCTCTGTCAGTCAGTATTTCTCTTGGGAAACCTACCCTGCAGAACATCTGTAGCTAAGCATTTGCCGCCTTCTCTGCCTCAATGGAGGACAGAACTATCACCTCAGGGTATCTAGTAGCATAGTCTACTACCACTAGGATATACGTCTTCCTTGTGGAAGCCTGTTACTCAGAGGCCCCACAATATCCATAGCTACCCTCTGAAATGGCTCCTCAATTACAGGCAAATCCATCAAAGGAGCTTTGACCTTGTCTCCTGCCTTGCTTACTTTATGGCACTCCTCACAGGTCTTGCAGTATCTTGTTACATCCCTGGCAATCCCAGGTCAATAAAAGGTCTGCATAATATGTCTCTTGGTATGCTTTATGCCCATATGACCTGCAAAAGGAATGTCATTGGCTATGGCTAGAAGTGCCAGACGGTAGTCTCTGGGCAGTACCGACTGCTGTATTACCTCACCTTCTAGCCCTCCCTCAGGGGTCCACTCTCTATACAGTAACCCTTTGTTACAGTATACAGACTAGGGTCGGAGAGCTGAGCCTGTCTCAACTCTACCTTTGTGATGTTTCCCAGCTCCTCTTCCACAGGAAGTCTGGTATCTTCTGACAGCAGTGCCTTACTGTCAGCCTGGGTACCATCAGGACCTACCAGCAGTAGTGGCTCATCTTCAGACTCACTGCTGCAGATTAGATCCCTCCCTGAATTAGCCACATCACCAGTCCTAGCTTCAGGAATGCAGTCTGTTTTGGTCTGCCCCAGGCTACCAGACCCACATGCCTGACTCCAAGCTTGACTGAGTGCCACTGCATGCACACAAGGTACTGCATTATCAAAATCATTCCCTATCAAGACATCTGCAGGAATATCCTCAAACATACCTACTTGCTTGCTTCCTTTTCCAGCTCCCCCTCAGTCAAGGTGAACCATAACCAAAGGTGTTTGGAATGGTATCCCTTCTAAAACTCTGACTGGAGTGGACAGCCCAAGCAACTACTGCTCCTCTTTAACAACCGCAGGCTTCACAGTACTAATATCAGAGACTGTATCTCTCTTGGCAGTGGCCTATTTTCCATCCACCAAGAAAGAATAAAAATTCTGGTGGTAGTTTGTTACCCCTACTGTCTCCAGACAACTTACCACTGGTATTCTGTTAATCCACTTGCTGGCTACTCTACCTTTTGTTCCCCACCTTGCCTCCATGGACATCTATGTTCTACATGGCCCCACTAATTACATTTCATAGGTTCATAGGTAGGTACTAGGCTATCAGTCCTAGGGCTTATACAAGCCTAGCCAAAAAGGTACCCTGGCTTTCACCACCCAAGAAAAGGATTTTCCTGTGCCCCTGTCAAGCAGAGCCACAGAGGTGATCCCCAGGGTGAATTTCCTATTTCCCATCCAATTGTCAAGATTTTTCTTGAAGAGTGCTAATGATGAGCTTTGTTTGATATAGATAGGTAGTTTGTTCCAGAGTATGGGAAGTCTCTGGGGCAGGAATCTATCCCTCCAGCATGTTCTGTTTATTGTGGTGATAAAATTTAGGTCCCTAGAGCATGTAGCTTAGAGGGAATGGGATTTCTTTAAGTGGAGCATGTCCAACAGTTCTGGATTTGACATAGCTTTGTTTGTTAGGCGGAGATCGCCTCTGTGTAGGCGATATGTGACAGAGTAAAGCTGGAGTTTTTTGAGATGGTCTGCATAGGGCATCTGTTTGAGGCCGTAATCCTCTTTGTGAGGTATTTCTGTGGCCTTTCCAGTTGTTGTAGATGTCTTGTGGGGTACATACCAAAAGGGGCATTGTACTATATAATGGGTCTAATGAGTGATGAGTAGAGGGGAATAATGACCTCTTTTTTCCTGGATGAGAAACCTTTTGTGATGAGGTGTGCCACGTAGAAGGATTTTCTGACTACTGTGGCGATGTGATTATCAAAGGAGAGACACTACTGTCCACCTGTGTCCCAAGGTCTCATCACACTTTCAGTGTTAAGTAGACTGCCACCTATGTGGTAGCTCATGGGTACAGAGTTTTTACCAAAGGGGATGACAATGCACTTTTTGGCACTGACCTTGAGGCCATGGCTTTGACACCAGGCATCTGTCTCACTGAGTCACTTTTGTAGGATGTCCACATTATTTTAGGAGTTTCAATTATGGCTCCTAGTTTGCAGTCATCTGTGAACTTCATTAGCCAAAGACCTTCTGTGTTAGCCTGTACTTCAGAAAAAGTAGATACCAAACAGGAGAGGACCCAGGACTGAAACCTGTGGTACTCCACTTGTCATTGGTCTGAAGTCAGATTTGGAGTCTGCTACTTTCACAGTGTGGGTTCTGTCAGTGAGCCAATTGGCAACCCATCTTGTGACATAGGGATTTATACCTAGTTTAGTGAGTTTATGTATAATTCCAGAGTGGGGGATGGTGTCAAAAGCCTTGGTGAGATCTAGATCGGTTGTGTGAACCACCTTACCCTCGTTTACGGCTTTGGTGACTGCTTCAAAGAAGTCAATCAGGATTAGGTGACATGATCTGCCCTTTACAAACCAGAACTGGGTGAGGTGCAGAGTCTGGAGCTTACCGATGTCTTTTTTATACGTTCCATGATGATATGTTCCATGGCCTTGCAGACCAGGCTCATTAGGCTAATGAGGCGGTAGTTCCCGGGGTCTGTGGAGTGGGATAACTGTCGCTGTGCGCCATTCAATGGGCACAAGTCCTGAGCTGAGGCTATGATTGAATATGGTGCTTAGGTGGGGTGCCAGTTCGTTCTGTAGTTCATGTAGAATGCAGCCTGGGATGTTGTCAGATCCCATGGATGCTGTGTTCTTGACTTTGGAGAGTGTATTTTTTACCTGTGCAGCCATGATTACCAGAACTTTGCATTCTTCCAGTATAGAGATGGGCCCTTTAGGGGGGAGGGTGGGGTAAAGTTAGCACTCCACCTATCTGCTAGGATGTTGGCAATATCAGTTGGTCCTGTATATTTAGTGCCATTGTGCTGTAACTTAGAGCAGATCTGAGTGTTGCCATTGAGATTCTTGACATAGCTATAGAATGCTTTGTGGCTGTCTTTAGAATCAGTGGCAATTTTGTTTTCTTAACTAGCTTTGGAGGATTTTATGAGGGATCTCAGCTTCTTACTGAGGCTGACCAGGGAGTTCTTCCAGTCATGGGATTTTACTCTCTTTTTGCAACAGTTTCTTTCTTCTGTTGTAGAGTTTGTTTATGGCAGGCGACCACCAGATTGGCTTCCTTTTTTTGGAGGATAGCATCTTGGTTCTGTTAGGGATAGCATAATCCATGCACTCTTGTAAGTGCTTATAAAGTGCATTTGTGTAGGATTCAGCAGTCATACCTCTATTGTCATGAAGTTTGCCATTTCTGTCTTAAGAATCCTTTATTAAACAGACCGGTTTCGGCAACAAATGCCTTGACTGACAAAGGCATTTGTTGCCGAAAGTGGTCTGTTTAATAAAGGATTACTTGAAGCTATACTTATGTATTGGCTATAATTATTTCACACTCCAGGACCGTCTATTTGTGGAACATCAATCACCCATGTTGGTAATGACCAGGTCCAGGATATTGCTGCCTCTGGTGGGGGTGTGGATAAGTTGATCCAAGGCATTGGAATTTATGAATTCCAGAAAACATTGAGCAAAAGAGTTGGCACATGAGTAGTTTTCCCATTTTTAGGGTGTTGGGTTGTACCTTAATATTTTCCAGTGTATCAAGAAATGAGGAGCGGGAATCCTGGGGCATGGTGGGGGATCTGTAGCAAGTTACAATTTAGAGTGTTGGGTACGTTGTTATGCCTTATGGGCTGTGGTTGAGTGACAGATTGAGTTTGTGGTCTATGTGTCATTTGGATTGTGTTGGGGGGTAGTAGTTGCATGCGTTTCTGCTTTGGAGGTCTCTGTTGCTTGAGCAGATTTTTATTGAAAGCCTCTGTGAATGTAGGTGTGTGTTTTGTGTTGCTATGTGTGTGTTTTGGTGGTGTAGGTTTTGAGGGACTATGTGATGAGTGTGGTGTGTTGCAAGTGTTTACCTTCTCCTCTTGACTGTCTAGTACAGTCTTGGGTGAAGAGAGCTTTGCTTCCAGTTTGGCTACATAAGTGCATCTCTCACAGGTTGTAGTGTTGGGTGGTAGGAGGAGAGGGTTGTCTGTGTACATGAGGCAATTGCTGCATTGCCCAAGATGCCCAGATTCATCAGGTAGACAGGAGAAAACACCATGAGATGACCCTTAAACATGCCTGGATATGTGCTTATTTATTAAGTACTAAAAACTGTTTTCTTCTAGAAAAGTGAGGAAAGTTGAGTGCTGTAGTAATTTGTAGCTTATTTAGTGCTTACAATGAGTTCTGAACAAGTGTCGAGCTCAAAGAAACAGATTTGAGTGCTGAAACCAAAAAACTGGCTAGTTCTAAGGGAAATTTTGAAGAGCAGACTTTATGGCACCAGGAATAGTTTAACCCTAGCTAAGCGATGATGCATAAAGTGTATTTTTTTTAAATATAACAGTAGCAAATGAGCAAACTGATTTAAGCAAAACAAATTAACCAATAAAAAGCTAAAAACTGAGCCCTGTTCCAGCAGTCTTTGATCAGACAAGTTCTAACTGCACACTCCTGCCACTAGGGTGCAGGGGAACCTTCTCCAAAAAGGATGGTCTGGATTAGTGCTCAAGTTATACAAATAAAGCTAGATTCAGCAGGTCTGAATTTAGTGTATGCTACAGCAAACAAGGCATACCAGTTTCAGAAAGAAACAGTTCAAATAAGCAGGCACAATAAGCCTTTAACCAGAAACTCCCAGCTCAGAAGGGCAGAATCTACGCTCTCCTCTGACAAGAGTGCAGACCACACCTTCTTAATGTAAAATAACTGGTCTGAAGCCCAAGTGCTTAAACCAGAACTAATACACTCTTAGAATAACAGACACTGAGCCAGCAACTCCCAACTTAGAATGATGTAAGCTACCTGTCCTGCCACAACAGTGCAGACCACAAACCTTAATGTAAAACAACTGGTCTGAAGCCCAAGTGATTCAAGCAAAGGCTTAGAATAACAGTTACAATTTAATCAGGCTACTAACAAGCAGTAATAAATGCAGTAGAATAAATGCAATAAAGTAGGAAGAAACACAAATAGAGTAAAAGCAGATGCATAAAGTGCAATTTTTTTATATAACAATAGAAAACAAGCAAACTGATTTAAACACATTACCCAATTAGCCAGTAAAAAAGCTCAAAACTGAGCCCTGTTCCAGCAGTCTTCAATCAGACAAGTTCTAACTGCACACTCCTGCCACTAGGGTGCAGGGGAACCTTCACCAAAAAATGGCCTGGATTAGTGCTCAAGTTATACAAACAAAGCTAGATTCAGCATGCCTGAACCTACTCTATGCTACAGCAAACAAGGCGCACCAATTTCAAAAAGAAACATTTCAAATAAGCAGGCACAACAATCCTTTAACCAGAAATTTCCAGGTCAGAAGGGCAGAATCTAACCTCTCCTCCCACAAGAGTGCAGACCACACGTTCTTAATGTAAAATAACTGTCCTGAAACCCAAGAGCTTAAACCAGAACTAATACACTTTTAGAATAACAGACACTGAGCCTTCAATCAGCAATTCCCAATTTAGAAGGATGTAAGCTACCTGTCCTGCCACAACAGTGCAAACCACAAACCTTCTTAATGTAAAACAACTAGTCTGAAGCCCAAGTGCTTAAACTGAAAGGCTTAGAATAACAGTTACAATTTAATCAGGCTACTATCCAAGCAGTAATAAATGCAGCAGAATAAATACAATTGAGCACTTTTAAAAAGAGGCAAAACCAAAATAAAGTGCACATTTTTTTATTTTTTATTTTTTTAGTAAAGTGCAAGGAGAGAGGAAGGAAGAGCAGAGGTTAATAACCTAAGTGGGTTGTCCTTCTCAAATGTTCTCTCTGTATTAAGTAGAGTGAACACCAAACATTTATCCCTTGATCCTGGTTGTGTACTTGAACTATTGGCTTCCCCTGTGACTGAGAGACTCTGTTGAGGTGGATCAGGCTGCCCACCATGGGTTCCCTTATATCCATGTGCAGCACTGGGTATCCATTTCCTGTGCAGTGATGCCCTGCTTGCTAAGTAGAGATCCCCCTTTTCCCCAGCTCATCTGCAGAGTTGCATTCCCCATCTGCCAACCCAATTCTCATGTCTTCAGGCAAAGTGCTATGGGCGTGTTCCCTCACCAAAAGGTCTGCCTGCCATTGAAAAATGGTGACTTGAAACTCGCTCACACACCTATGAAAATAAGTGCTTTACTCAGCAATATAATTTCACACACTTTCATCTGCCTTGCATTTATGCTCACAAAACTTTTTTTCTATAAGCTTCAGCTGTTAATTTAAAACATTCCAATAACATTTTTTAATGGTAGCATAGTTTAAGCAATCTGTATCAGACAATTTAGAAACAGCAGTTTAAGCTTTACCATGTAGTAAGGGGGTCAGGAACTATACCCAGAGCCCTTGCTCAGCATTATACTGTTTACATACCCTTTCAAATACATGAATAAAACTATCAAAATTATCACCCTCTGTAAAGTGTGGAAGAAATTTTCTGACATTTATTGCTTCTGGGGTTCAGTTATTCCCTTCCCCATTACCTCCATGACCCTGGCGAAGAGTCAGCATCTCCTTCTTATGTTGATGCAGCTTCTCCTTTTCTTTAGCCTTCAAATGCTGCAGTCTCTCTGATTATTCTAGTTCCAAATGTTTTGCCTCCATTTTGTCTCTTTAACTCCAGATGGATTTTAAGTCCTCTGAGAAAAAGTTGAACTGTCCTGTTTCTAAGAGCTGTACATTCCCAATGCCAGACTGGTTGTCTTCCCAGTTGCTGGTCTGTGCTGCAGCTGTGGTTAAGGCTATAATCATTTCTCCCTTTAGTCAGTTTGGCATGCCCCAGTTTTATTGCTTGGCACATCTCAGTCAGCTGGTTCTTTGTCAACTTGCCATAATCCTCTGCCGACATCCTTGCCTGCTCTCCATGACTAACTAAGCTATCAAAAAGTAAACAAATAAAACTATTGGTAAAAATTAAAACAAAAGTGGTTCCACACAGCAGGAAATAATTGTAGAAGAAATTTATTGCAAAAGTAAGCACTTTCACAAATAACATTCGCTTCTTCAGACTGTTTGTGATATGAAACTCTGAGTGTTTACTTTGTGGCTGCTTGAGAGTACACCTTTTTAGTAACAATTAATATCCTACCACTGCTCACCAATATGTGACATTCCCACGCTGGGCTAGTAATCAAGGAGCCTGAATCCTCCCCACTGACACTGGAGAGGGATGTGAACTTGGAATACAAATGGATACACTCAGTATTTCCAGATGCAGACCTCTCTGCATCAGGCACAATTTCCATTAAGTGCACACAGGGCACACACTCAGCCTAGGGTCTGGGTGTCTATCTGTCTCTCCTCATGTCCCCAATAAGGCTCCCCACTTGCACTGTGGGGTACCATTTTAATGGTTTAACAGCTCATTTACATTTCCCTTATTTTTCTTAAAGTAAGCTAGCTGGTTAACCTCTGGTGACTCAGTATCCTCTATTAAAACATATGCATTTAATTCAGTTACAATAATACATGTACATTTCTTTTCATTCCAGCTGGATGCACTGTTGATACATTTTAACACAAGCAAACCTCACAAATACATTTTCAGCACAACCATTTGTATAAATCAGTTTGATATCCAAATGACATATAATTACATACAAAATTCCAACTAGCTTTGCAGGCACAAGTCATCCATCCACTACCCTACTTCTCCTGGCATGGGTGGCAGTACCTCCTATTGTCAACTGTAGTGATATGTTTAATTTTAATGTGCACTGCTAGGTACTGCTTCACTATAGGGTTCTTGCAGAAGGCTCACAGACACAGTAGGCCACAAGGGGGCCATGAATTTTTCTGCATAAGACTACATTTCCCACACTTCCTTCTAGATATCTGAACACACATGTCAGGTAGAGGGAGTTGTGACACTGCATACATACCTACAGTTTTCAACATATCATAGTGCCAGGTAATACTGCAGGTTGATAGTAGTTTGTAACATGTCATAGTATCATATTTCCTGCTTAATATACATGTTTATACTGCTCTGATAGGTCATAGGGCCCATGTATAATAGCAGTAGTAATATGTGTCTTTCTTCTCCCACTGTGTCTCTTTGCAGCTATCCCTCTTTTTTCTTTTTTGTTTTGCTGTTTTATTTCTCTCCCTGTATGTTTACATTCTTAGCATCTGCCATGGTTGCGCCAGTGGTATGGCCTAGCTCACCAACAGCCATCCCCATAGTCCTAACCTTCTCCTGAAGCTGCTCCACATGGCACCATTCCTATCTCCCCACTGGCTGTTGCATCTCCTTCTGGCATCTGGTGATGGCTGACTCTAGGGGAGCACCAGTGTTCCTCTGGTGGCACTGTCAGGGGTATGCAGTTTGTTATATGCAGGGAGTTGTTGAAGGAGGTGAAGAATTTGGCTGACTAGCTGCTGGAAGTCCACTTGGAGATGGTTACTATGTGGCTGTTACATGTGCATGTGTAAGCCTTCTATGCATAATTTGTGTGCTTTTTGTTTCAGTGGTATATTTGAATTTATATTAATGTGATGTGTTGGGAATTGTTTGCAAATATTTTAACTTTGTCTACCAAACTGTGCTGTAAGAAATATATTATTGGTGAATCACATTGCATTGGGGTACATTATGTGATGTGCTTCATGGAGCTATTGGTCAATTAAATGTTTCAAATCATTTTCTAAATATAACTGAATGTGTTCCTTGTTGTTTACTAAACAGATGAAATGTCATCAGGTTACCCTTGTAAACAGAATGTGCTTCCCTGTGACAATTCACTCAAAAAACTTTCATCAAAATAAATATTTTATATTTTTCAGCAGTAAATCCTATGATGGTCACTTTAAGCTAAGAGTCTAAGCCATCCATATGCATCTGGACCTTACAATACTCCTTATGTTAAATAAGCATGTTAAAAACCTTACTGTCATTACCATATTTAGCTATCACAATGATATCATTCAGTCCCTGTTGAAAATACTGGAGACCAGGGTATCAGTCAATGATGATGCTTCTTTCAGTGGGACAATATGAAGAAATACCACCTCACATCATTCTACATATCCTGCAAAATAATCAGTTGTCAATCCATTTGTATGACTTAGATTCACCCTTTATTAAGCTCATATTTGCAAAGTTTACCATAATACTATAATCTAAAAAGGCAATATTCACACCTAAATCCATGTCAAGAGCTTCTTTATTATAGCACAAATAGTAGACCTGACTGAGATTAATGGCTCTACATGCTCATATGGATGTTGGGTTATATCATAATACAATCCACTGTCACTGTCAAAGGCTTAGTGAGTTTAAACAGAAAGGAAATAATACTGTTTTACCTAAAGATTAATGCAACATCCTTCACTTCTTTAGTGACTGGGACTAAATGTGTCTGTTTCCACATAGATAAAACCATCTGTTAATGGTTTATTAATGATAAGCACAAAAGTACCTAAATAACCGCAGCACAACTATAAATTACCTTTGTGCAGCCTTGTAAGGAATAACAGTCCCATTCTTTTCTTTTTTTGGAATTTGCTTATGTCTATAAGCCATTCTTTGGTTACTGTCAGGTCATCTGCCCCATTAGGATTACAACCAGTTTGTAATACATTTGCAGCCATTAATCTGGTTTTCTAAATCTTCTCATAATGTTTTTTGTGAATGTATGAGCTATTTCCCTGGAATTGTGACAAGTCTTCCCTTCAAGGTTAGTTATTATTACCCAAACTGCTGGTGCTGAGTTTGGGCTTCCTGCTGACTGCTGTGATTTGGCTAGTATCCCAGGTGCTGTACAGCTAGCTGGATGCTTAGGTTCAAACAGTCACAGACTCTCATATCTTGGATTGGAGAGGTGGGGATGGACATTGGGTGCTCATCAGTTCATGAAGACTTGAACGAATAACACATCCAGTTCTGCAACAAGTTAATGGAGAATGACTGTTATCTTTCATCAAAAGCATAGGTGTGTGGTGCATGACTGGAGGTGGTGTTTTACACTGTTTACTATCATTTAATTGAAAGACACACTATTTTTGAGTCATTTCATTGATTCAAATGGCTGAAAATATGAATGCTGTTTTTACCATATGTCAGATATGGTAAAACAATGTTCAACATTTGAACAAGTTCAAATTTTGCTTTAAAATCACCATTCAAGTGAACGGTGATTTTGCAAGAACCACTCACTTCCCTGCTTTCACTTTTATGCATTCAGAAGGTTGTGGTTCACTGTTTTTACTAGTCACCCATATGATTATGTGATTTTGAAATTCGAGTAAGTGTCGTCCAATAAAGTGATAGTAAACCATTTCACACACACACACACACACACACACACACACACACACACACACACACACACACACACACACACACACACACACACACACACACAATTTTAAAGACATGAAAAAAAAACACCTACCCCTAGAGTATGCAGCCAGTCTCCTTATCCCCTCATCAGGGTATAAGCGCCAATAAGACTTAATTCCCTAATGACAGAGACCTACCACTCTGATGGGTCATTCTAGGGGGTATCATGATTAAGAAAAGGGTAATGAGATCAAATAGGAATAGTAGCTAGAAAGTGAACCACAGCATCAGAAGGAACATTTTTTAAATGTTTAATTTTGAGTCCTTCTATTATCTTATCCCTTTTATTTTTATCATATTTGTTGAATGTTTTTTTTTAATTGCACATAACAGTTTTCTTCAAGCTTCTTCCAAATCACTTAGAATTCTTTTAAATTACTTTGTACATTTCTTTACATTTCAATATCTGTAATTATCTGTGTTTTGTTTCCCAGATTGTCCAACTACACATAGCCCGTCTTCATTTAAGGCTTATGAAAAAAATTCCAAAGTATAGAACAATTAATTGTATGTAAAATATCATACAGGCATGCAAACCAAAACAAGGTGTGTAGAATGAAGATGCAGCAAAAACAGAGACAATTGTTTAAATAATAAACTGCCTTTTAGTAAATAACCAGTATAACAGATAATTTTAGAAATATTATATATTTCTAAATAACTATGCATCTAGAATAGAGAATGGTGCAAACATCTAGGTTACTTATGGTTGAAAAAGAAGATTTATTGTCCATAGATACTTACTAGTCTATTGTTCTGTGATTATAGCCTTACATTTCCATGGCAATTTTTAGCCCTTATGTTTTGCGTATGGATAACTCTGAGAAAGTCTGAATACATATATGGTGGGGCATTTATATCTTTCCCCTATCCATGTGGGGCAGGAGTACTAAATTAGGGCTACATTTGTGGTTACCAGTCCATTCAACCAAATTTCATTTTGAATAGCTAAAGAGAAGTACTTTGCTTTATGTGGAAGACAGCTCCATAGATGTGGTATTCTCTCCGATACAAGCCTATCCCTCCACCATATTGTGTTTACTTTGCAAAAGAGAGTGAGATCCCTTGAGCAGGTACTGATTATATCACTAGACTTGCAAATGTGCAATAGATCTGACATAATAGGTAGTGTCTGTTGAAGCTCTCTATGTGAGGCCCATGTCACCTCTCAGAAGACTGTATCTTACAGAGAAGAGGGACAAGGCATTGAGGTGGTCTGCATAGTTTTTCAGTTGTGACAAATGTCTAGAATGCACATACCAAAAGCAGCATTATACTCAATGATTAGCCTAATAAGTGCCATGCACCGTGAGAATGAATACGTCCCTGGATCTGGGCACAATACCTTTATATATAAGCTGTTCAATGGAAAACAACTGCCTTACAATGGTGGATATGTGGCAATGAAAGGGCAGGTCATTATCAACATAACTTCCCAGATACCTAACTTTGGGATTCATTTTCAGGGGTTGTTGTCAATGTGATAGTTACAAGGGAAGCCATGCTTGTTGAAGGATACTATTATATACTTCTTGGCATTTACCTTTAGTCCATGGATTTGCACCAGGTATTTATTTGGGACAGGCCCTCTTTTAGGATCTTGCTGTCCTTAATGGAGATCACAGTTTCACTAAGTTTGCAGTCATTTATAAATTAGGTCATCCATGGACACATAGCATTATCTTTGATCTCAGAGACATAAACGCTAAAGAGAAGTGACCCTTAAACTGAACCCTGGGGTACACTGCAAGTGACAGGTCTTTTTAGGAGGTAGAGCTGTCCACCTTTACTTTGGGTTCTATTCGAGAGCCAGTTTGCTATCTAGTGAGTTACACAGGGATTCACATTTAGCTGGGAGAGTTTATCTGTGGTATCTGTTTGTGGGATGGTGTCAACCATCTTTGCAAAGTCTAGATATGCAGTGTGCATTGGTTTGCCCTCATCTATTGCTTCATTAACTTTTTTGAAGACACCAACCAAGTTAAGTAAGCAAGACATATTCTTGATGAATCCAGACTAGGTTGGATTGAGAGTCTGTAGATTACGTATACCTATATTTATTTACTCTGTAATGACCCTTTCCATATCCTTACAGATGAGAATGGTTAGACCTGTGGGTCTATAATTACCTGGGTTTGTTAAAACCCCAGCTTTGTACAAGGGAGTGACTGTTGCTGTCCTACATTCATCCAGCTTGAAGCCTCTTTTGAGACTGGCTGACATTAAATAGCTTTTGTAGGGGATCAGACAAGTCATGTTTCAGGCTGTCTAGTAGGCAGCCTGATATGTTTTCTGTCAGCATAATCATTGTGTTTTGGTCTTAGATAGTGCCCTGAGAACTTGTTCTTGGGACATTTGGTGTAGGTGTAGGTGTGGTTATGTGATCTGAGAATACTGGAGGAGAAAGGTGAAATTTGAGCTAAATGTGTCTGCTAGAAGATTGATTATGTCCTCTGGATTCTAATATGTGATACCATTTATCATTAGCTCTGTACAATGTTGGGCATTGTTTGTGAGATTTTGACATAATTAAAGAAAGCTTTCTGGTCATCTTTCATCTGGGTGGCTATTTTTACCTCATATCTGGGTTTGCTTGATTTAACCAGGGTCTGGAGTTACTTGATTAGTTTAGCAATAGTGTTTTTGATATACTGAGAGTTAGATTTATTTTTGGATGCATGTTTTTTTTCTTTTATTATAGAGCCTGCTTATATTTGAGTCCTACTACAGGAGTTTATTTTTGAAATCTTAAAAGCAATTTGCAGTTCCAAGTAATTAAATACTAGCACAGAGCAAGGCTATTATTACACAACTAAATAGTGCATATGATATGAAGATGGATTTCTGAAGTAATGTATAGTAATAAATAAAACAGCCATGTAAGAGAGTTAAATGGCATTTCTGAGTATTATAAGAATACATAAATGGCAGAGCAACTCTTTATTTTAATAACCCAGAAAGAGTACAGGGCAGTATGCCTGCCCCATAACAGACACACATGAATTTCATAACAGCACATGTGACATCCAAAACACCAAGTAGTCCTAGAAGAGAGATATTTGTGGAATGAAAACACCCAAAAAATTATGCATAGCACATTAGGAAAATGAGTAGTGCATATTATAGCAATAACCCATGCCTGGGTGTGGGTAATGCTGGATTTACCCACGGTTGGCGTGGTTTGGTCATGAGGGCAAAGCCCGAGTGGCCAAACAAAGCCAACAGTGGGTAAATCCAGCATTACCCACACCCAGAAGTGGGTTATTGCTATTATACAATGACATTATTTAAGAAAAAAAAAATTACTTTTCTTAAATAATGGCATTGTATAATGCCTCCTTGCTGCCCTTCCGCAGCTGTCTTGGTATTCTGCGGCAGTTCTGATGTACTGCGCATGCGTATGCCTACGCAGTACATCAGAACTGTGGACAAAAGCAACGGAGAAAGCAAGATCTCCATTGCTTTTTACAAACTGTTTTCGCTATGTTAAATGGGTTTAACATAGCGAGACAGTGAGAAAAGTCTCGGTATGTTAAACCCATTTAACATAGCAAGACAGTTTTGAAAAAAACAACGGAGAAAGCAAGATCTCCGTTGTTTTTAAACTCATTTAACATAAAGAAAAATTTTTAAAGCTGTCTCGCTATGTTAAACTCATTTAACATAGCGAAACAGTGAGAAAAAAGAGTTATAGTAATGGAAAAAGTCCGGGCGACTGGACCTTTTTCCATTACTATAACTCTGATTTACAACGTGCACGCTGACCAATCAGCATGCACGTTTTTGAATATTAATGGGGGGAGTTGTATAATATTCTTTATGACCCAGAATTACTTAGCCAACAGAATTGTTGTACATTTTTTAAAGTCCTAAGTTATTGAACCCAGTGTTCATGTAGATTTTCTCTGAGTGTTCCTGTTTTCTCCCACATTCTAAAGACATCCAATAAGAGGTATGGCTACTGTAAATTGGCCATAGGTGTTATTGTGTGGTCTGGCCATGGGGTTTCACTCTCAAGGTGACTTTCTTGGCATCCGTGCCTCAAACACATAATAAGCAGGTTATGACAGATGACCCGATCATAATCCTCTATAATATAATCAGCTAACTTCTCTCATCCACTTATAAAATTCTGAAATATTATTCAATTGGACTTGATGTTACGAGTGTAGAGAGAGAGTTTCTTATCTCCGTTATTTCACTCAGAAATTATACTGTATTTTCACTTGAGATGTAGATAGGCAAGGCTAAATGTAAATTTTCAGTACAAAGTTTTAGCCAAAATATTATAGTAAGAGAATCAATCTAACACTTGTTATGCAATGTCAGCTCTGCTGAAATAAATCTTACACACATATGTGAAATATATTTGTAAAAGGTTTTAAGAAACACAGTCAGACAGGCAGTTAGACACACATGCACATGCGCTTGCAGGTTCACACCACATGCATGCACACACACACACAAACACACACACATGCGCGCACATGCACACGTATATATACACACGCACACACACACACACACACACACACACACACACACACACACACACACACACGTGTGTGTGTGTGTGTGTGTGTGTGTGTGTGTGTGTGTGTGTGTGGACTTATTTATCAATAGCTTAAAATGATTCTGTCCTGAATACTATTC
Source organism: Protopterus annectens (assembly GCF_019279795.1). Classification (NCBI taxonomy): domain Eukaryota; kingdom Metazoa; phylum Chordata; order Ceratodontiformes; family Protopteridae; genus Protopterus; species Protopterus annectens. The sequence continues at coordinate 435,164,155 of NC_056747.1, read as the reverse complement.
TAGTTTACTGCAGATGGACTTTGATATAATTACTGGAATCCAACATGATTTTCTAAAATTAGATAGCTGGTTTATGAATATTTAGAATAAAAAAAAAAAACTTTTCCAAAGGTGTTAAAAATCTGGCAGTCTGACTCAAATAGGTTTGCTATCATGTGATAAGTAGAGAACTCTGAACAATTAAGACAGTATTTCTACAAAGCACAGAGAAACAACTTTTGCTATAAAATGCCTTATGTTTACATCATTCAAGAAATGCCGGATGGGTTAGCTGTTCACATTTCATTTTGATTTCATGATAGTATACAAAATTTACTATAGTAGAAATGTTTCTGAAGTGTTAATAAGTTTTAGAACTTTTTATGTTCTTCTAATCCTTAATAAATGCTCACACAACCGTTATTGTGTTATCAGTGTGGCTGTAATTGCCATGGCAGCTGCTTCAGTCACTTGTGTTTTCATCCTTTTGCTACATGATGGTAGTACAAAGTGTTCAGCACTGCAATTCACTGTCGTCATATTACTTTTGCGAATAAATTAACTGATGAGGCTTTGGTGTGATTTTACTAACATTTTCAGTACAGCAATAATATTTCTTACTGTGGCATATAGCAGAAGTGATGACTAGCTTGCAGCACTGAAATCAATACCTGACTTTACAATTTTCACTGCTAAACTGGTGCACTATATTTTGAATGCTTTTTATTTTGAAAACCTGAATTTGCTATAGGGATTCACTGAGGTGTTAGTCTATATTTTAATTGTGTTCTATTCAATGTGTATGTGTGTGTGTGTGTTGTGAGCTTATTTTGACTTTATGAAAGATATGCTGTATGAGGTTAGGATGTTGTATCATAATGACTGCAACTTTAAACTTGATGTGAGAGGGACAACAGAAGATTAGAAAAAGACAAAACAGAGTGAAAAATGAAAATAATGACACACAGGGAAGGGAGATGACAACAACAAGCTGGAAGGAGAGTAATTACTAAACAATGTAAGAGCCTTTCCCCACTACATACCACGTAAGGGTAAAAGCCGATTATGACCTAAATGACTCATATTGGACTACTGGCATATGAACTGCAGGCACTGGGAGGTGGAAGGTGGAAGTGAGTACTCACTGAAAGCATGCCCTTCCTAGGAGGATGGAGGTAGCTAGGCCTTCTGCATTAGTGACAGATACTGAGAGGCATGTGAATCTTTCATAGCTATGGACCAGGCAACGTTTCCACTGCATGAGCAATATATCGTTCAGGCAGAGGGCTGTCATGGATGGAGGTACATATACATCTGTTGCCACAGTGCATAGGGGAGGTTGTGAGCTGCTGCCACAGAAGGGAATCTGCAGGATCTATGACCTCTGCTGCTACAGATGGGAGTCTGCAGGATCTATGACCTTTGCTGCCATGGAATGGAGTCTGCAGGATCTATGACCTGGCACTCCCTGTTACCTAACTCTTACCTCTGAGAGGAATGAATGGGTTGACTGGGCTGGAGGGGGCTTGCCCTGCCTGTTGAAGCCTTGCACTTACCTCTATGAGAAATAAGTGAGACAATTGGCTGAAGATATGGGAGCCATTGAGTGAGTTTGTAGACAAGGCAAAAAAAGAAGAATCTTAAAAGACAAAATGAGGGAGCAACATGCTGTCATAGCAGTAGGTGAAGTTGATGTAGTGCATATGAAAAAAATGTTGGCAAATGACAAAGAAACAAAAAGATTGAGATATGACAGTGCTTCGGTATCATACCTCTAGAAAAGACAGACAGAGGATAGCTAAATAAGGAGTGTATGCATGTCAAGGAAGGAATTAGATGTTCAGATAGCAGAGAAAGAGAAGGGAAACAGAAGGAAAAGGCATTTTAATATAGATGCATAAACAGCTGATAGTCCAGTGGTCCTCAATAAGCTTTGCTGCAGCTACTTCTGCACTGAAACTTGTGCATATCCTTGTGTTCATCTAGTTCATTCTATCCAACCATTGGCATGTTTTCACTGGGGGACAGACTTTATTTTAAAAGCAAAGGAGACACTTCTCAATGATACAGTCCTATATGCCACTACTGTTAATGGAGACTATAAGGCTGATTTTGTTTGCATGTGTCTTAGCCTTTTCCATAACTGTTCTACAAACAGTGTTTCAATGAGAAAACAGTCTTTCCTAATCTGGAATGCAGGGTTTTGTTGCCCTTGAACCTTTGTACCCTTTCAAGTTGAAGCTGAACAAGACGTTTTATTGCAAGTATACAAACAGATCAGATTTTTTTTTGTATTTAAAGGTTGGCCAAAGCATTGAGATTTAAAGAGGAACAGTAGAGTTCCTAGACTGAATGAATATCCCACTATGAATAATGTGACCTATATTGAAGGTCTCCCTTACTACTGTGGTGCTCTGCTGATTGAACAAATTTTTTCTGTCTATGCATGCGCCAACATATTTCAAAAAGGTATCCAGCCTGAGTTGTTTTCTTTCAATATAAAGAGCTGGAGGAATTATTTGATTCCCAAGTATGATTCTGCTATATTTGTTGGTATTCAAAGTCATAAAAGTGTTCATCTAAGGACAGGGTCACATCCAGCTCACTGTAGTACTGATATATCTGTGGGTAGAGGACAACTATCCAAAGTCTGCAATCATCTGCAGGCTTGGTCATCAAAAGGATGCTGATGTTAATGCTGGCACTTGAGAAAAATGGGTGACAGAAGGTAAATGAGTATCACCCCCTGTAGCATCCCACTGGGGACTTCTATTGGTATGGGAAGTTGGCCCCTTCCCTTATTACCTGTGTTCTTTTGGAGGCTTTCCAATTGATTCTTTGAGACTGAACTGCTCATGTACAAAATGCATGACAGTATTTCCATAATAATGTTACTGCTCAGGCGCAAAATGCATGACAGTATTTCCATAATAATGTTACCGCTCATGTACAAAATGCATGACAGTATTTCCATAATAATGTTACCGCTCATGTACAAAATGCATGACAGTATTTCCATAATAATGTTACCGCTCATGTACAAAATGCATGACAGTATTTCCATAATAATGTTAACACTCATGTACAAAATGCATGACAGTATTTCCATAATAATGTTACCGCTCATGTACAAAATGCATGACAGTATTTCCATAATAATGTTACTGCTCAGGTGCAAAATGAGCGACATTTAAACCACCAAAGAAGCACCTTTAAAGAGGCAAATCCACGTGATTATATATACTAAGTTAGAGATTAAACTGACTTTAAGAAGAAGAAAAATTTACTTTAAAGTGTCCTTTAACATTCTGGACTTTCTATTAGTCAGTATGATCCAATGCCACAGACTAGAACTACAGACATTTAGAGGAAACAGTATTTGAGTATGCAGAGGCAACAGAGCTCAGGTAATTTTCCTGTGGAAGACTTAAAGGAAACCTTTCCATTGACTGTAGAATGGTGTTGCATACTTTGGCAAGATAAAGAAAGGCTGAATTCACTGATAAACCATAATCTAGGGCAGCCAGAACTTCCTCAAAGAAGGTGGTGAAGTAAAACAGATGTTACTCCTAGCAAATCATTTTGATAAGGCTTTGAGTAATAAATTACCTTCACCTCCTGAATTGATTCCATGCACATGCACTCCTTAACTTTGTAGATGACAGTGGAAATGCTAATGTGTTTGTTGATTCTTGAATGAGATATGGAACCATCCATGTCAACAGCAACTACTATGGTCTACTGCTATGTTTTATGGGTGAAGCAACTAAGAAAGAGATGGAAATTTTGTTCAGTAAAGTGTGCAGTGGTTTTATGAGGTCCTATTTAATACTAATGACAAAACAGCCACAGATATTGTCCAGGGCCATGGGACCGATGATTTTAACCTTAGCCAGGAGTGCCACAATTTAGTCTACAATGACACATGGAGTTCCATACTCCATTGCTGTGACTGGGGCACTATTTATAATGTTTTAGAAAATTTAGGATACATTTGCTTGCAAGGCTCTTGGTAATATCTTTAGTTTCAGAGAATACTGTCCAATGGAAATATAGGCCTGTAACCTACCTTTGATTTCCTTACATAGCTATAAAATCCTTTATGGGTATCTTCAGTCTTGATCAAAACTTGGAGTATAAAGGCCTTGGTTTCATGGATAGTTTTGAAAGCTACTTGGTTAGATTATGCATGATTTTATTAGCAGTAAAAGAAAATGCATTATGGTGGGAGGGTAGTCTTTCCTTTCTATTGTTAAATCTGTTTATGTTTCCACCACTGTGGTTTGTTCACAAATTTTCAGGTATTTGTATTGAATATAAACTTAATTATTACTGCAGAAATTAACAGTAAAATGCTGAAAACTGTAAACTGCTGTTATATTGGACTTATATAAGTTCATAGGTGTTTACTAGGTTAAGGACCACAAGGGCCTTGCTAAGTCTAGCCACGCCTCCTAAATGTCTGACAAGTTTTGGTACCCTTGATAAGTGTAAGCAGGGGCTTGGGAGATGAACCATTTACAAGCCAGGGCCTGGGAGATAAACCATTTACAGGCTGCCTGTGTCCATTAGAGATATAGGTGTCAAACTAGGGATGAATTTCCTGTTCACCATCGAACTGTCCAAGTTACATTTGAATTGGGATAGGGAGGAACTGTGCTTCATATGGTTGAGAAGCCTGTTCCAGAGACGAAGTAGTCTCTGGAATACATACCTGTCTCTGTAGCAGGTCTTATTTATATCACAGACAAGGCTTAAGTCTTTAGAATGGATAATTCTGGTGCTATTTGTTTTGCAGATATGCAGGAGGTCCATCATAGGGGGTCTGACAATGCCTTGTATGACAGGCCTGTATCTCCCCTCAACAGCTTGTAGGAGACAGAATATAGGGATAGGGCCTTGAAGCTGTCTGCATAGGACATGTTACTTACACTCTGTATTCTTTTAGTGACGAACCTCTGTGGATGTTCCAATTGTTGGATATGCCTGGTTAGATGCATAACAAAGGGGCCAGTGTACTCAATGATAGGTCTGATGAATGCAGAATACAGTGGAACAATAACTCCCTTGGACCTTGATGCCATACCTTTGTTGATAAGTTGGAGAACATAGAACAACTTCATCACTACTGTAGACATGTGATGGTCAAAGTCTAGATTACTATCTATGTGTGTTCCCAAGTCCCCGACTGCTGGGTCATCTCTAAGGGTGTGTTGTCAATATGATAGTTACCAGGATGGATGACTTCCTGAAGGATGCTGTTATGCATTTCTTGGAAGTTAGTTTTAGTCCATGACTCTGGCACCAGTTGTTTGTCTGTCAGCCCTTCCTGAAGAATATTTGTGACAGTGTGGAATTCAATGACAGCTCCTAATTTGCAATCATCTGCAAATTTAATCAGCCAAAGGCCATTGACCTTGGCCTTGACATCAGAGAAGAAAATGACAAAAAGAAGTGGTCCCAGGAACGATTCCTGAGGGACTCAACTTGTGACTGGCATCTTTGTAGAGGTGGACTCCCCTGTTATAACTGGGTCCTGTCTGTGAGCCAGCTGACTATCCATCAGGTGACATAAGTGTTTGTACCAAACCTCTTGAGTTTGTCAACAATGCCCGAGTGGAATATTATGTAAAATGCCTTGGCCGGGTCAAGGTAGGCAGTGTGAACCATTTTGCCCTTATTTATTGCTTTGATGACCTTCTCAAAGAAGTCCACCAGTTTGAGTAGGCATAAACTGCCCTTGATGAAACCAGATTGGGTTGGGTTCAGTGTCTTGAGGTTTACTATGTCATTATTGATCATTTCAGTGATAATTCTGTCCATGGCTTTACATATAAGACTAGTGAGACTTATGGTTCTGTAGTTTCCAGGGTCTGTAGATGGCCCACCTTGTGTAGAGGGATGACTGTTGCTCTTCTCCATTCATGAGGCACAAAGCCTGTTTGGAGGCTACAATTAAATAGCAATTCCAGGCGGCTTGATAGCTCATGTTTCATGCTATTTAGAAGGCATCCTTGGATATTGTCAGGGTCCATTGATGCAGTGTTCTTGGCCTTAGAGAGTGCATTAAGGACCTGTTCCTTAGTGATAGTAGGGGGAGTTACATTTTATGGTATTTCCTGAGGGAAGTTGAGGGGAAGAGAGGAGTAAATTTGGTGCTGAATTTGTCAGCCAGTTGGTTTACTATGTGTTTTGTCTCAGTATAGGTGGCTCCATTTATAGTGAGCTCTGCACACAATTGTGTACTGACTTTGAGGCTGCAGACATAGCTAAAGAATGACTTGTGGTTATCCATAGCCTGGGAGGCCAAAATTACCTCAAATTTGGCTTTGGTAGACTTTATTTGTCCTCTGAATTGTTTGTTTAGTTTTATGTGTGTTTTTATCCTGCTGGGTGCTGCACCTCCTAATTTTTGCCATGAATTTCTTCCTTTTGTTATACAGTCTATTGATGTTATGATTACCCCAGGGTGGCTTGTTTTTTTAAGTTATTTCTCTACTTCTTCCTGGTGGGTACAACTGCCTCTATGCAACTATTAACATTCTTTTATAGGGTTTCTGTAAACAGTTTTGCATCGGTAGCAGTGTTCTCAGGGTGTATGGGGGCTTGAAATTTTGCCAGGTTATCACTTAAGAGCAGGAAGTTAGCCTTAGAGTAGTTCCTGAATATTCAAGGGTTAGCGGGGATTCCAGGTTTTATTTTTACTTCACAGGAGACCATTTTGTGGTCTGACCTTACCAGAGAAGACATTACACTATGATGTGCTCAGCACACTCCCATATTAGGGAGGACCAGATCCAGTATGGCTGCACCTCTGGTTGGTATATTGACAATCTGGTCCAGGGAGCTTGTGCTAGCAAGGCTCTCTATTTTGGACATCTGTTATTTGTAAAACTGATGTGTTGTGTAGTAAGTTTCTCTTTGGCTTTATTTAATATGAGTCTATTGATCCTATTTTACTATGGATGGCATGATGGATGTGTTTATGGATGGCATGATGGATTTGTTGGAACAAGTAGACAGCATCTTACTTTTCACATTACATAGCACATTATTTTCCTTTGGAGGGAAGTTTACTAACAGCTCTAAGTAGCTGGAATAACAAGATTAAGGTGGCATTCTGCATATTTGTTATTGGCGGTACAATTATCCACTTCAGTTTTAGAGAACTTGAAGCTCTTTACAAGCAATGCACTAGATTTGCTTATTTGTTTATCAAGTTTTATACAGAATCTTTTATGATTCTTGGGAGTCATGGAGAATGTTCTGTAACACCTGGTTGCATATTATTATATTACTAAAGGTAACCTAACCACCCTCTATCTGCAGCCTGCTCACTCAGTTGAGTTGATTAGCTTTTAAATTCTTGTGGGTGAAAATGAATGCTGCCCCATCAGTTCTACCAGATCTAAGTAAGAGGTAGGTATTATACTTTGGAACATGCATATCATTGACAGATATTTTAACCAAATTTAACAGACATAACAACTCCGTGCACCTTCCGGGGCAGGAAAGTGTTTAGGCTGTACATTTTATTGTTTAGGTTTCTGGTATTAAAAGCGTCTATCATCACATTCCGTTATTATTATTATTTTTTTTTTTGGTCTTGCTTTGGGATCTCCTTCAGTTTTCCCTTATTTAAGAAAGACACGGGGTGGGCCTGAACATTTTCTGCTCAGGAGGAGACCATCAGCTAGTTTCAAAGCAGATTGACATACCACACATCCTCCCATGCAAACTTGCACCCCACAATAGGCACCGGCTATGTCGCTATTGCCAAATACAGTTATTTTCTTCCTGTAATGTGATACCATCTTAGGTGAGGGCAAGATCCCATTTAATACATTTACCTTTTCTGAAGAAGGAAGTGGACAGTACAGTTATGTCATACTGTGTCTAACTCAGAATGAAATGGATTTATTTACCTTTGACTAGTCTATAGCAAGTACACCTCTCACTTCATAGGTGCATAGGTGTTTACTAGGCTAACAAACACACGGGCCTTTTTAGCCTAATCATGCATCCTGCACCTTTGACAAGTTCTGGTACCCTTGATAAGTGTAAGCAGGGGCCAGGGAGATAAACCATTTACAGGTTGCCTGTGTCCATTAGAAACATAGGTGTCAAGGATGAATTTCAAGTCCTCCCCCCACTACTTTGTAATACTTATTAGCATGTCACCTCCCTGATTCTTGAACCATTAACAAAGCCACAGTAACCAAAAATGTTCTACTATGGTATATGTAATATCTGTGTATCTGATTTCTAAACCACCCATTACAATTACATTATCATTTGTGACAGTTTATTTTATCAACCACAACCATCTGAAGAATCTGTTAGGGTACTGCCAGCTGCTGTTGCTTTATAAAATGTTAGATGAACGTGTTTATGTGATGGGTTATCAACAGCATGTGTGAGTATATGGATTGCTCTGTTTGTATGGCTTGGTGGGGAGAACATTTAAGAACTCCATCATATATTTTAGAGGGTGGTGAGTGATTAGTATCATCCAAATATTCCTAGAGTTTCACTGCCAGCTACACATTAAATATTTGTATCACCTGTATACAGAATAAAGTCTAGGGATAGGTAAGGCATTTTTGGTAAACATAACAGATTTTCTACACTGTCTCAGGAAGACACCTTCAGCAAGCTTAGAGAATCTGAACTTGTATATTGCCTACATCCCTCTAAAACTGGGACCACTAAGTAAGTGTGATTTTTAAAAGAAATCAGTTTGTTTTTTAAAGTCTACAGTGAACTCTAAACTGATAAGGCAGCCAGTTTGCTGGCAGCTTGTTATATTTACCCTATCTACACCAGACCATGCAAACAGCACAAACAGGGTCAGCTAGCTTGTAATTCGCAGTTACAGTCTACGCACAATTCTACCTACATATGTAACCAGTCATCAATATGATTATATAAACAGTGTTAACATGTTTAATCTAAATAGTTTACTAAATCAGGTAAGGTACAAGTACAGTTCACCAACTGCCATAATTCCAAGTTTTGATAGCAACTAGAGAATTTAAAAGTAAACCAGAAAAAAAGATTAACGCTGTAGGTACTGGAACATGCAATTAGTGAGTGCAAAGGTATGAATGGTAGTGTAAATGAAGCTCAGAGTTAAAGGGGAATGGATTAGTAGTTGAAGTAAATTAATCTGAAGTGAAATAGGCATTTGAAATGTGTAAGACACTGCATGTAAAAATGCTTGAAATATATTATACAACTCTGTCTGCATCACTAGGTTTTATGTGCTATGCATGATTACAGCATATTCTCCAACTGAAGGTGTCTGATTCATCCCATGGTAAGAGAATAAAATGGTTGTCACAGTTGCTCTGATTGTTTATATTTTATGATCAAACAGCACAACATATTTTTCAATTGTTTTTCATTTATAGTTCATTGACAAGATTAGTCCCACTAGGCCTATGGCCTCTTTTCAGGGGAGACCTGAGGTGGTATTCATTCTAACTAGGGGCCCTGGAGAAATTACCATGCTCTTTCAGTAAATATGGTGCAATCTCTTATATCTACCTGAGCAACAACTAGCTCAGGCAGTTGGAGCCTTTGGATATGTAATAGAAAAACAAATGATATCATGAAGCTTTGCAGTGTTTTGTGTTACAGTTAGCAACAATTCCAACACACCTGTTCTGACGAGTCATTGCAAATGTGCTGTGAGTAAATGACTTTACTCTTAGGAGCAGTCTCACCAAAGATATGTTGAATAATGTTCTAACCTGCAGAACATTTCTGAGATAAAATAAATAGTTTTTTGTCATAATGCTGCTACTCCTGATAACCTTTTGTCCATATATTACCATATACTAGGTTGCATTTCCTTTTAAAACAGTTCTTGCCCCTGTATTCCATTCCCTATCCCAGTGCCATAAAATTGCATTTTAGTGCATTGAATTTCTGTTTCTCACCAAGATATGGTATTTGGTAATGAGATAGAGGTTATGGGACACATTTCTCATGCTTAACAGCTGCAAGTTGTACTGAAGCAATAGATATGACTGCCATGGTAACTTTAAATTAAAATATACTGATAAACATGTTGTTGTTATACTTTTGATTCATGGAGCAGGCTGGTTTGATTATTCTACATTATCATTTAGGCTTGAAACCATTTTGGATGCACTTGACCCCACTTCTTTTAGTCGATTGATGCATTTTGTGTCGTTCTTTTAAACATGAAGTTTCTTTTATATTTCTAGGCGGTGATACTAAATAACTATAGAAACAGAGACATGTTGTATTATTTTTCTTTTTTGACTCATCATAGTAATGCCCTGTCTTGTAACCTTGTAATTTATCTCACATAAGCTAAGGGATTTGTTAAAAGCTGCAAACAGGAGACCACCATCTGCATACACCACCACCCACAAAAACCTTGAATACAGTTTGTCTAGGTTGGCAGGCTGCTTTCTGCTGTGTGCTTCATTATTATAGGATTTGAACTATGAATTGCTCATACAATGTTCATCAGAGATAATGTTCATTATAAATATGGTAAAAAAATGCACTATACAATGACCCCCCCATTAATAGTCCAAAACGTGCAAGCTGATTGGTCAGCGTGAACATTGTAAATCAAAGTTATAGTAATGGAAAAAGGTCCAGTCACCCGGACTTTTTCCATTAGTATAACTCTTTTTTTTTTTTTACAGCAATGGAGAACTCAAGATCTCTGTTGCTTTATACAACCTGTCTCGCTATGTTAAACGAGTTTAACATAGTGAGACAGCTTTAAAAAAAGCAACGGAGCATCTCCGTTGCTTTTTTTAAAGCTGTCTCACTATGTTAAACCCATTTAACATAGCAAGACACTTTAAAAAGCAACGGAGATCTTCCTTTTTCCGTTGCTTTTTTCAAAACTGTCTCGCTATGTTAAATGGGTTTAACATAGCGAGACAGCTTAAAAAAAAAGCAACAGAGATTCTCCGTTGCTTTTTTTAAAGCTGTCTCGCTATGTTAAACTTGTTTAACATAGCGAGACAGGTTGTAAAAAGCAACAGAGATCTTGCTTTCTCCGTTGCTTTTGCCCATAGCTCTGATGTACTTGCGTAAGTATACACATGCGCAGTACATCAGAACTGCCGCAGAATACCAGACAGCTGCGGAAGGGCAGCAGGAGGCATTATATAATGCCATTATTTAAGAAAAGTAATTATTTTTTTTCTTAAATAATGTCATTGTATAATAGCAATAACCCACTTCTGGGTGTGGGTAATGCTGGATTTTCCCACAGTTGTCTTTGTTTGGCCACTTGGGCTTCAGCCTCGTGGCCAAACCACACCAACTGTGGGTAAATCCAGCATTACCCACACCCAGGCATGGGTTTTGCTATATTATTTTGAACTTCATAAAAAATAACAAGAACTTAAAATAATATTGCAGTAGTCTGTCAGTCATTTCTATGTTTTTGCCATTAGACTTCTAGGTCTGGACACATTTTCTAGCATACCCAACAGTTTAGAATTATGAAGAGAAAGACAAAGCTTTCTGCTACATTGTAGCTCATGCTAACATATTTACAACAACAGTGTAATTTATCCACTTAGGAATTAACTCAAGGTTATATCTTCATATTCTTGTACTATGGTCACAGAGTTCTAGGATGTACTGATATGACTGGACTCTTAACTATGTTTGACATGACACAGACAGATATATTCCTTCTCAACACATTTCTAAAAAACACAGCCTGTGGTCTAAAACCTGGGATTCCAGGATGGAAATTGGAGGTGTAAAGTTTTATATTAATAAGCTGTAGTAATCCGTTTTCACGACAGTCTGAGATGTAAATTACTACCAAGTGACTTAATCTTCATTTAATTGTTACTAAGTGCCAAAAAAGAGTAAAGACAGAAAGAAAGAAAGAAAGAAAGAAAGAAAGAAAGAAAGAAAGAAAGAAAGAAAAGGAATGCAACTTGAAGGAGAGAGAGGAAGAGAAAGAAAAATGAAGTAAATGGAGCTACAAACTATACATTTAACGATGTGAAAAATGTACTTCAGTGACTAAAACAGTCAGTATCAAAGTGTCTGGGTTCAGTGCTTAAGAATTACATGTCACATTATTTTGATACACTGAACTTTGTAACCTTTTATTGTGCTTAAATATGCCATCATTTATATCACTATCATTTGTATTGCTTTAGGGAGTATTTATTTATCTAGTGGTGTATAGTTTAAGCTTGAGCCAGCTTTTCAGTTCTTGTTTTCAATGTGTATTAAATGGAAATAAACCAAGAAAATTTATATCACATCATGATTCATTTGGTTTTGTCTTCATTTTGTGTGCTTCAGAGCCATGTTGTTATTTTAGACTTTTGAGATATTTAACTTCTCACTTAAGCTACTAGGTTAGGCAGATTTGACTGAGTGATTACCATTATAAAACCTAGATAAGGATCTTTTATCCTGGAATGAAAGATCTGCTTTGGAACAATAGGTCTCTTATTACTGGATTTTATATTGCTGTGCAACAGAGAAAGATAATAAGAGACACAGAGCTGTGATTCATAGCTAAATTGCATTAAAATAATATTTAACTAGTGATTTTGGTATTTAGCTAAATATACCAAGTGCTGTATATATATATATATATATATATATATATCTATGTGCTATGGTCTGACAGTACAAAAGAAAGGAGTAGATTTGTGTATATGGGGAAAGGGAGGCTTTTAAATGGCCTCATCACAAATTTCACCAGAACTACACATGAAAAGATAAAAGGAAGTAATTATAGAAGTGAGTGACTCATTAAGTAGCTGGTGCTACAAACTCTAATGGATAAATAAATGCGTTTGCTTCGGACTAGCTGAATATAAGAAGTGGCTTGAAACCAATTTTTAAAGTTATAAATACATTGAAAGGAAGGTCATGTTTAACAAAATAGTGGAAAAGTATAAGAAATAGTATAATTGAGGGAACAGATGAATTATAATAGGTGGGAAGAGAAATAGTATGAGAACTGGAGATAATGAAATAGATAAAGAATGTAATGGGCAGGGCAAGGTAATACATACATTAGCAGAAGTCTGGGGAAAAGAAAAATAGTCATTTGCATGCCTAATTCAGTGAATGGTGCATAGATGTTCCAGGGATAAGAGAAATATAGTCTAAACTCAGAAATGACTGAAAAAAACAATTCTACTTGGATCTAGGGTACTTAAAAGGGACAGTAGAAAAGAAAACACTAAGGGAGACATGATAAAAGCATTGCAGAAGGAAAGGAAATGTCATGTCATGATAATTACATTTCTTTTTCCATAAATCAGTGTCTCTTTCAGATGTGATGGTAACCTTGAGCTGGAAACAAAACCAGGGATTCTTGTGAGATGTCATTTGCATAGAGACCACCATATTCTTGACAGAAGGACAATTATGTAACATTAAAAATCATTTACAGAAATATATTCATAGAGCATATAGTTACTTTGATGATAGGAGGTGCTGCCAGCCATGCCAGGAGAAGTAGGGCAGCGAATGTATGACTTGTGCCAACACGACTAGCTGGAATTTTACAAATAGTTATATGTCATTTGTGTATTGACAGCGCAGTAGTGCATCGGTTGTATTGTTGCCTCACAGCAAGAGGTTCTCTGGTTTGATTCCCAGCTGGGGTGCCTTCTGTATGGAGTCTGCATGCCCTCCGTGCATCCATGTGGGTTTCCCCTGGGTTCTCCAGTTTCCTTCCACATTACAAAGACAGATGTCTGTAGTGTTTCTCCCCAAGCCTCCACTGAAATTTGGATTTGTTCCAAATTGGACTTTGCCAGTAAACAAATGTAAAATAAAATAAATGAATAAATATCAAACTGATTTGTACAGATACTTGTGCTGAACATGTATTTGTGAGGTTTGCTTGTGTTAAAATCTATCAACAGTGGACCCTCCTGGAATGAAAAGAAATGTACTTGTATTATTGTCACTGAATTAAATGCATATGTTTCGATAGAGGATGCTGGGACAACAGAGGTTAACCAGCTAGCTTACTTTAAGAGAAATAAAGGAATGTAAATTAGCTGTTAAATCCTTAAAGTGGCACCCCACAGTGCTGAACAGGACTAGAGATGGTGGGTCTGGAAGAAGCCTTTTTTCATTAGCACAGTTAAAAAAGGGGAAGCACCAGGCACTGCCATAAACATTTAGATGTGTATTGTAGCTGTCTATGCTAAACTCCTGTCTCATCTTCAAAGGGGGATCCTGTGAGAACCTATAGTCAGGCGAACAGAAGAGGTCATTCTGCAAGGCATATTGGATATTATATTTTACAGAGAGTAATCTCTGTGTATTGAGTGTTCTGTTTTGGGGAACCTGAATAGAAAGACTGCTCACATATTTCATTGTGCCTTGCTCTATAAAGTTAGTTACTAGGGAACAGTAATTCTCCTAGATTCAGTCAGGAATACAGTGAAGCTTAGTTTAGAGATTGTTTTTCTTCATTTGTATGAGTCTGTCCATCAGTGTTATTTTCAATATTATCTGTGATACAAACTCATTGGTTTATTGCAAATATATATTTAGTATTTTCTTTTTCTATTATTATTTACTATTAAATATTGGAAAGATAAGTGAAGGCTGCCACCCTAGCCAGATAGAATTTTGTAGATAATTCTGTCATTTGTAAATATTAATATAAGCCACAGGCTTGTTCTCTTAAATGGAAAAGAAATGGTGTTAAATGTGGAACTGCAAAAATGTAACAACAGTGCCCTCTGCTGTAACAAAGCTGATAAGTTAATTCTTTGATGTAAACACTTAGAGCTGAGATGTCTAGATAAAGGCATTCTACCTATTGTTTTGAGGCCAGAGTTAATGGCTAGAATTTGCATGTATAATTTCTTTTATTGCTCTGTTTTCTGACCAGCTGCAAGATCAAGGGCTATTAACTTCTGAGAGTCTGTTAGCCTGGGAACCAGAAAGAAATTATGTAATCTGAAATTAATCAGTGATACTGTATTATCAATTTAAGGACAGAAAGGAATAGAGCATTAGAGCATTTGCTTGAGAACATCTAACTCATCACTCTGCCTGTGTCTATATGCAAGTAGGATTTTAGAACTGTGTTTTCTCTTAGATATAGCTAGGAAATAGGAAGATTAGACTAGTTTGTTTTTCTGTGATGTCAGAACTTTTCTACTGTATTATTTTCAGTATTTATCTGTGATCTCTGAACTCTTGACTAGCACTGAGTATTGTCTTGTGCTTTTTTATTTATTATTAAATATTTTTAAACCTTTCAACTGTGGCTGTTTTGTGTAGAGATAACTTAAGCACTAAGAGTACAATGCACGTATATAGCGATACTGTACCAAGTCACTCTAAATAAGTCTTGACTGTTTGGTTGCACTTACCATTTGGATAATAATATTGCACAGTATAATTGGACACACTTTCATAAGGGCCTTTGAGTAGCTGATAAATATTAGCTGGGTGGTGGCAGTGATTTCTACCATATAGTCTGGGTAAAAGGGGCACAGCTGGAGAACCTGTGCCAGCCTTCCCCAGGAGTGTCTGTGTGGTTGTATAAACTCTTATCTCAAAGTGTGTGTGTGTGTGTCAGCTACTTGGGCAGGGACATGAAGCACTGGTTGGACAGAGAGGGTGCTGGAGGTTTTAGCTTGCCAACTAGGCTGAGATCTGGACTCTATAGCTGTGCCAGTGGGGAGCTTTATTGGGGACCTGGAGAGAAAGGAAGAAAACAGCCCCAGACTGACTGTGATCTCTGTGTGCACTTAAGGGAAATTGTACTTTACTGTGTGTGTATTTATTATCCTTTCCCTATATGGACTCCCTCTCTGGTGTTAGTGGTGAGAATTGAGGCTCCTTGATTGCTGGGCCAGTGCACGGGCATAACAAATATATTTAAACTTTCATTGTGGCTTATCCTTCTTAGAAAATATTTAAGCTTTGGGAGCATTTGTACATATTTATTTGGTGATAACTCTGGCCACTCCTGAAACTTTGCTGTTTGGCCAACATTACCATTTGTATTAATATCAACTTCACTCAGCATAATGGGATACCCTTTCAATAACTTTATAGTAACTGACTGGTGGCAGTGATTCTACCTTACAGTCTGGGCAAAGTTGGTAAAGTAGGTATTCTGTACCAGCCTTTCCCAGGTGTGTGTGTGTGTGTGTGTGTGTGTGTGTGTGTGTGTGTGTGTGTGTGTGTGTGTGTGTGTGTGTGTGTGTGCGCGTGTGTGTGTGTGTGTGTGTGTGTGTGTGCGTGTGTGTGTGTGTGGGTGTGTGTCAGCTACTTGGGGCAGGGAAATGAAGCAGTGGGTTCACAGAGAAGGTGCTGGAGGACTTGGCTTGGACACTTGGCTGAGGACCTAACCCTATAACTGTATCAGTGGGGAGTCTTATTGCAGACCTGGAGGGAGGCAGATATAGAAAAATCCAGACCCTGGGCTGAGTGTGTTCCATGTATGATCTTAAGGGAAATTGTAATTTGTGCAGAGAGCTGCATCTGAAAATACTGAGTGCATCTATTTATATTCCAAGTGCAGATCCCTCTCCAGTGTCAGTGGTGAGGATTCAGGCTCCTTGATTACTGGCCCAGTGCAGGGATGTCACATATTGGTGGCAGTGGTGGGATATTAACTGAACTCCTGAAGCCTGTAAGCAGTTGTCGCTAAAAAATGGGTACTCCCAAGCATCCACAAAGTAGACATTCAGAGTTTTATATCACAATAATTTGAGTTATTTACTTTTTGTTAGTACAGCAAACACAGGTACCAAGTGGAGGTGACCAAACATAAAGCATGAGCCAAAGTGGAAGCATCAGCAGTTTATTCAGTACATTCAGCCATAACATCCTCTATTAAATCCCTAGGGTATTTCCTAGCTAGGAACATATCCCTCACCTTCTGGCTTTTGTATTCATAGTCCACATCCCTAGAAGTCATCCTAAAACTATGAATGAATTGTCCCTTAACAATATTTCTTTTTTGTTTGTAGGGATGTGAACTAGTGAAATGCAAATAGGAATTAGAGAAGGTATCCTTCCTATAAACATTAGAGGTAAATTCATTCATGATGGGGTTCTTCCTAATGGTAACATCTAGAAAATTCTTCTCCTACTATGAAATGTGATGAGTAAATCTTAAAAATGCTGTCGTCTGATTCAAGTATTGAATGAATTCCATCAATTTAGTTTTACTACCCTTCCAAAAAATGCAAATATCATCAAGGTAGCGCTTGTAATAAACCCAGTATTGTGCATATTCTGACTGAAAAACAAACTTTTGTTCCCAAACCATAAGAACAATGTTGGCATAGGTAGGGGCACAACATGCCCCCATAGCTATACTTGTATCTGTTTAAAGAATTCACCTTCAAAAAATAAAAAATTCTGTTGTAAAACTAAATCCATTAGTTCCATATACAACAGGAAGGTATTCTGATCTAAATTCCCATGTTGATTAATGGCTTTCTGAAACCATTCAGAACCTATATTGTGAGGAATTACATTAAATAGATCTTGTATGTCCAATGTGACAAAAATGATGGTATCTGAGTACATGTTTTTAACAATACTCCTTAAAAAATCCCAGGAATCTTTAAGTATTCCACTAGAATTAACCCAAATATTTTTTAACTCGACATCTAGGTATTTTGCCAGAGGGTACATTTTAGATCCATTGGCAGCCACAATGGGTTTCATGGGGGGATCCTCAATGCTCTTATGTACCTTAGGGATCCCAAATATGGCAGGTATTCTGGGCTACTCCATACGAAGATATTTATAAGTTTCATAATTAATTAATTTGTCCTCTAACACGTCTTTTAAAACAAAATCAAATTTTCGATAGGCCAAATTTGTTTTGTTCCTTGATACGCTAATATATCTTGACGTATCATTTAACATGTACCTGTGTTTGCTGTACTAGTTTCTTGGTTGTTTCAGGTACCTGGCCTCATTATGTTTGAGCGGTTACTTTTTGTTAGCTTACTCAGGGAGAGCGGGCAAGGATGTCAGCAGAGGGTTATGACAAGCTGACAAGGAACCACTTGGCTAAGATGTACAAAACCAAAGGACTGGTGCAGACCAACCTGACTAAAGTGGAAATGATTGCAGCCTTAATCACAGCTGCAGCACAGACCAGCAAAGAGGAAGATGACCAGTCTGGCATTGATAATGTACAGCTCTTAGAAACAGGACAGTCTGACTTTTCCTCCGGAGACGTAAACATCTGTCTCAAGTTAAAGAGACTTGAAATAGATGCTAAACATTTGGAACTAGAATCATCAGAGAGACTGCAGCATTTGGAGGCTGAAGAAAAGGAGAAGCTGTGTCAATATGAGAGGGAGATGCTGACTCTTTGACAGGGTCATGGAAGTAATGGAGAAGGGAATAACTGAACTCCTGAAGCAATAAAAGGCAGTACATTTCTTCCACAATTTACAGAGAGTGATAACTTTGATAGTTTTATTCATATATTTGAAATGGTATTTAAAAAGTATAAGGTTGACCAAGGGCTCTGGGTACACTTCCTGACCCCCTTACTCCATGGTAAAGCTGTAACTGCTGTTTCTAAATTGTCTGATACTGTTTGCTTAAACTATGCTAGAGTTAAAAAATGTTTATAGGAATGTTTTAAGTTAACACCTGTAGCTTACTGAAAAAAAGTTTTGTGAGCATAGATCCAAGGCAGATGAAAGTGTCTGTGATTATATTGCTGAGTTAAGCACTTATTTTCATAGGTGAGCAAGTGGGTGTCAGGGCAACAATTTTCAAGGGCTGACAGACCTTTTGGTGAGGAAACAAGCTTTTAGCACTTTGCCTGAGGACATGAGAACCTGGTTGGCAGACATAGAATGCAGCTCTGCAGATGAGCTAGGGGAAAAAGGGAATCTCTGCTTAGCAAGCAGGGCATCACTGCACAGGAAAGGGATACCCAGTGATTCACATGGATATAAAGGAATCCATGGTCAGCAGCCTAACCTGCCCCAAAAGAGCCTGCCAGTAACAAGGGAAGCCACTAGTTCAGGTACCCAGCCAGGATCAAGGGCAAAATGTTTAAAATATAACCAGGGGGCAATGTAGCACATAGATGTCCACGGAGGCAAGGTGGGGGAGCCAGCAAGTGGGAATAACAGAATTCCAGTGGTAAGTTGTCTGGAGACAACAGGGCTATCAGACTATCACCAGAGTTTGTAACTTATCTTGGTGTATGGAAAACAGGCCACTGCCAAAAGAGACACAGTCTCTGATATAATCATTGTGAAGCCTGCAGTGGTTAAAGAGGAGGAGTACTTGCTTGGGCAGTCTACTCTTGTTAGAGCTTAAGGAGGTATCCCATTCCCAATGCCTTTGGCCAGGGTTCACCTTGACTGGGAGGGTGGAAAGGAAGCAGGTAGGTGTGTTTGAGGATCTCCCTGCAGATGTCCTGATAGGCAATGATTATGATAATGCAGTACCTTGTGTACATGCAGAGACATGCAGTCAGGCTTGGAGACAGAATGTGGGTCTGGTAGCCTGGAAGAGACCCACACAGACCGCACACCTGATGCCAGGACTGGTGATGTGGCTAAATCAGGGAAGGAGCTACCCTGTAGCAGTGAGCCTGAAGATGAGCCACTGCTGCTGGTAGGTCCTGATGGTACCCAGGCTGACAGTGAGGCACTGCTGTCAGAAGATACCAGACGTCCTGTGGAAGGGGAGCTGGAAAAAGTCACAAAGATAGAGCTGAGACAGGTTCAGCTGTCAGAGCCTCCATTACAAAGCTCGAGGGGGTAGCCAGGGAGGCGCCTGATTCTCAAAGTAAAGGGGAGTCTGTAGGTTTAGAGTATAGCGAGTAAGGTAATACAGCAGTTGATAGTGCACAGAGCCTACCATCTGGCACTTCTAGCCATAGCCCATGATATTCCTTTTGCAGGTCATGATCTCTTTATTGGAGTTACTAACTTTCATAGAAACCACATCACATTCATCAGCAAACTGATCCAATGAATGATAGAGAACACAGTCACTTGAGGATAAAAGGACAACATAAGTTCATAGGTATTTATTAGGCTATTGATATATGAGGATCTTAAGAAGTCTAGCCTTACATCCTATGGTAGTTTTAGCCATTATATTCATCATACAAAACCTCTGAAATGGGATGAACAAGGACATTTTGAGACAGTTATATTTTCCCCTATCTATGACGGACAGTAGTGCTGAAATCTTTTGAAACAAGAAAGGTAAATCCTTCACATTATCAGACTTGATGCTCTACACGAGGGGTGTCCAACCTTTTCAGTTGCAAGGGCCGCACTGAGTCAACAGAAATGGTCTGGGGGCTGCATGTAAAATATATCATTGTAGACAGCAAGTGAGGACCAAAAAAAAAGTTCTCTCACGTAAACTGAAGAGCAAAAAAAAAAAAAAAACATTCTGAACTAAAAATTATATTTCTGCACTTCAGGCTGTTCAATGACTTGAAAACAGTTATGCATTTAACATAGTGGAAGAATTCTTTGCTGCCACCAAAAACTAAATAAAATGCATGGCTTGGTTAGGATGTCAGCTAAACTAAAGTTTCACACTTGGGAGTCCTGTGATATGCACGGCCCATCTAACCAACAAATGCAGCTAAACAAAACAGGATGCAACTCTTAACTTTAAAGCAGGAAACCTCTGTCCCAGATCACGCATTTGGAAAGAACACAACACTTCATGTGAGAATTACAAAACTGGTTGGATTCAGATAGTGGGAAATCATGAAAAGGACAACATAGCTAAACCTTATCCACTGACAGCCAGTATCACCTGTGAGGCAGTGTTGACTTGCATTTCCATGTATGAGAAATATGTCACCACTATGCAGATCTCTGAGGCTTCACAGAAGAACGCTACACCCAGTTATTAAACTTTAAGTTTAAACTAAGCCTCATTTATGCAGATACACGAAGTAGAGAAAAATTAAGTATTGAAAACAAAGATGGTGCTCTGGCTTACTTCGTTCATATCACACAAGGCCCACTGATGAAAAATAAGACACTGCATTGCCAAAGCCGTCCTGTGTACATGGAGGAGGAAGCAACTTAATTATATATAAAAGTTTCTGCATGAGACAAGATGTTATCCTGTAACACTCTAGCTGAGCTTATTGTGGTAGCATTAAGAAGTAACCGGCCTTTCTATGCACCTAAATCTGGGAAACAACAAGTAGGGATAAAGGACATTACAATCTCACTAAAAATCAAGAATTTTGTTTACAAGGATATGACAACAATGTCTTATCCCTTGGGAATTGCCTAAAATACTAACTAGCACAGTAGTGTCCAACCCGCGGGGGGTGGTTCTGTTTCTCACACTATTTCCAGAATGTGCCATTGTTTTCCGCAAGAGAACACTGAGGTTTCTCCAGTCCCTCAAGAAATACAATGAGCTGTTAACAGGAAATTTCAAGAACCTTCACCCATTCCTCAAGTTCTGTCAGCTTTGGAGGATATGTTACTGCCTGCCATTTTCATGGCACCCAGCCAGCTGCCCCTAAAAATGCAGATGGGATGTATAAAGTCCATCAGTCTGTTAATTCTTTTATACTCAAAATCTGACCCATCAGTTGTAGCTTTAGTTAATCCTACTGGTGCCAAACATTTACTTAATTATAATCCAACTGTTTCTGATGAGAATGGGAAGATTAAGTTTGGGGAAAAGTCTGTGCTTCTGCAACGTTCATGTTTTGGATTTTAAATTGTCAGACTCATATGTTTGTTCTAACTGTGAATGTATGAATGTTTTGTGTGCTTTTTTTTGTGAGAAAAAATAAGTCTTTACATTTACTTTTATTGTATAACTCATTACTTATTGTTTACAGCAGGACTGGTTTACAGTTACACTGATATTGGCACGAGTATCAAATTAGATTACATATGCTAGTTAGTATTTTAGGCAATTCCCAAGGGATAAGACATTGTTGTCATATCCTTGTAAACAAAATTCTTGATTTTTAGTGAGATTGTAATGTCCTTTATCCCTACTTGTTGTTTCCCAGATTTAGGTGCATAGAAAGGCCGGTTACTTCTTAATGCTACCACAATAAGCTCAGCTAGAGTGTTACAGGATAACATCTTGTCTCATGCAGAAACTTTTATATATAATTAAGTTGCTTCCTCCTCCATGTACACAGGACGGCTTTGGCAATGCAGTGTCTTATTTTTCATCAGTGGGCCTTGTGTGATATGAACGAAGTAAGCCAGAGCACCATCTTTGTTTTCAATACTTAATTTTTCTCTACTTCGTGTATCTGCATAAATGAGGCTTAGTTTAAACTTAAAGTTTAATAACTGGGTGTAGCGTTCTTTTGTGAAGCCTCAGAGATCTGCATAGTGGTGACATATGTCTCATACATGGAAATGCAAGTCAGCACTGCCTCACAGGTGACACTGGCTGTCAGTGGATAAGGTTTAGCCATGTTGTCCTTTTCATGATTTCCCACTATCTGAATCCAACCAGTTTTGTAATTCTCACATGAAGTGTTGTGTTCTTTCCAAATGCGTGATCTGGGACAGAGGTTTCCTGCTTTAAAGTTAAGAGTTGCATCCTGTTTTGTTTAGCTGCATTTGTTGGTTAGATGGGCCGTGCATATCACAGGACTCCCAAGTGTGAAACTTTAGTTTAGCTGACATCCTAACCAAGCCATGCATTTTATTTAGTTTTTGGTGGCAGCAAAGAATTCTTCCACTATGTTAAATGCATAACTGTTTTCAAGTCATTGAACAGCCTGAAGTGCAGAAATATAATTTTTAGTTCAGAATGTTTTTTTTTTTTTTTTTGCTCTTCAGTTTACGTGAGAGAACTTTTTTTTTTGGTCCTCACTTGCTGTCTACAATGATATATTTTACATGCGGCCCCCAGACCATTTCTGTTGACTCAGTGCGGCCCTTGCAACTGAAAAGGTTGGACACCCCTGCTGTAAAGTGTAATTTATTTGTACAATGTTAGTATGACTTTTGTTTTATCTGTACATTGTGATGATTGCAAATGTTACAACTGTTGGAGCTTTCCTCCCTGGGCCTCCGCTGAAAATGGACATATATCCAGTCGGACTAGCCTGGTCAACAAATGTAAAATAAAATAAATAAATAATAAAAAAATGTGTACTATGTTCCTAGTATTAAAATTGCCATATGCTTGTTTTTACCCTTTAGTGGATACATGAATGCTTTCACTCTCTCTGTTTAAATATATGTGTGTGTGTGTGTGTGTGTGTGTGTGTGTGTGTGTGTGTGTGTGTGTGTGTGTGTGTATACACACACACACACACACACACACACACACACACACACACACACACACACACACACACATATGTATACAAAAATACATGTATTACACATATATGTCCCTTTTCTATTTGTTGTTTGTTCTTTTGATTTCACTTATTATTTATAGCAAAGATTGTTTTTTAACGTAGCATCTCTTCTATAACTAAATGCAGGGCCTGCTTCATATATCGCTTTTAGTTCTGGAACATGAGAAAGCATTAGCAAATATTTCTTAGCAATGCCTTTAATGTTTCCTGTTTTATGATCATATGTTAAAATAAACCTACAGCTAGTAGGATTCACTTTTCTAGCTTCAGTTTTTTTTTCTGACTGTTGTTAGTATCTGAGAAGAGAGGTTGGAAAAAGTACAGTTGTGTACTCTTACCATAAATGTAGATGTTCGAGTGTATTCACTGTTGCAGTCATCACATTTGGGTTATCTGCCTGTAGGTAGCCCTCAGCCGGCCTGAATACCAAAGTCTTCAGATTCCTGTGTCGGATGCTGTCTCTTCTTTCATGATGTCAGGTCATCAGGGGTATGAAACATGCAGCTGACACCATTACATCAGTTTTTCTTGCCCCAGATGTCAGGTGCTCCCACAATGGGAAGCAAGTATATGTTATGGTACACTTTCATCAAAAAGCAAATACACCACAAAACTTAAATATACCAAACCAGAAGGAAAGGTAGATCCAAGAGAAGTCAGGGGGCTGGAGGGAGGGTAACCAGGACTGCAACAGTGAATACACTCAAACATCTACATTTATGGTAAGTGTACACAACTGTACTATGTTCTTCATGTTTCACTGTTGCAGTCATTACATTTGGGTAGATTCCCAAAGCTATGGTTGGGAGGCTGGAGCTAAACAGCATTAAGAGCAGCTATGAGGCCCTGCAGAACTGCAGTGGCAAAACCAGCTCTGGATTTAGAAAAAATAGGCATGTGGTAATGCTTGGTGAAGGTATGAACAGAGCTCCAGGTAGCAGCTTCTAGGATGTCCCTGGTAGGGACCCCTCTGAGAAAGGCTGTAGAGGTAGATGCAGCCCTGGTGGAATGTGATCTTATCCCCTGTGGGGTAGGATTTCCATGGAGCTTGTAGCAGAAATGAATGCAATGGCCTATCCATTTAGAAATGGTTTGCTTTGAAATGGCCTTCCCCTCTGCCCCTGCAGCAAAGCCAACTAGCAGCTGTTCAGATTTTCTGAGAGGCTTAATCCTGTCCAAAAAAAATCTAAGTTGTCTGTGCATGTCCAGAGAGTGCATTATTCGTTCCCCTTTGTTTTGTGGATTAGGAAAAAAAGTAGGCAAATTAATGGACTGATTAAGGGCAACACTAGACACCACCTTGGGCATAAAGGAAGGATTGGTCCTGAGGGAAACCCTGTCTGCATGGAAGATAATGAAGGGTTCCACTGCCATGGGGGCCTGTAATTCAGACACTCTTCTAGCTGAAGTGATGGCTAGAAGGACGGCTGTTTTCCATGAAAGGAATTTCAACTCTGCTGTTGCAGCTGGCTCAAGGGGGGGGGGGGTTGGTGATCATTTCCAATACAAAGTTAAGGTCCCGGGCTGGAGTGGGGGCTCTCCTGGGGGTCTTAAATTTTTGGCCCCTTTAAGGAATAGTTTTAGCAGGTGATGAGAGAAGAGAGGTGGCTCAGTATTATAATGTGCTGAAATGGCAGAGGCTTGAATTTTAATTGACGAGAAGGATAGGCCCTTGTGGAGCATTTCTGTTAAGTACTGAAGAATATTAGGAAAGCTGGGCACTGTTGTGCCCAACCCCTGAGTCTGGCTACAGGAACAGTAACTTTTCCACTTTTCAGCATAGGATTTTCTAGTACTAGGCCTCCTTGCCTCCAGAATGTCATCTAGCAACTGCTTACTGAGAGATGCTATTGGAGAGCTCAAGGAATTAGCCAGGCTGCAAGGTTCAGGGTTTGAAGCTGAGGGTGCAGAATCTGGCCCACCTGCTGGAACAGCAGGGAATGGGTCTAAGGCAGGTGCCATGGTTCCAGCAGTGTCATACTGCGCAAGAGGGGGTACCAGTGCTGGCATGGCCAGTTTGGTGCAATCAGTATTGTCCTTGGCTTGTCCTGTTTGATCTTTAGCAGAACCTTCAAGAGGAGAGGCTGAGGGGAAAAGGCATAAATTGAGAGGCTTTCCCAGGTAAAGGACAGGACATCCACTTTCCAAGCTTGACTGTGGGGGGTCCTTGTGCAGAATTTGCCCAATTGATAGTTCTGAGGGGAGGCAAAGAGGTCTACCTCTGGAGTCCCCCATTTGTTACTCAAGAGGTTGAATATTTTTTGTTCTAGTTTCCATTCATGTGGGTCTATGAGATTTCTGTTTAAGTTGTCTGCCAGTGAATTTAGCTTGCCTGGCACGAATTAAGCTTGTAGGTGCACTTGGTAGCTCAAGGTTGTGTTCCACAAAGCCATGGCTAGTCTGCAGAGAGGGTACGAGTGGGTTCCCCCCTGCTTGTTTATGTACCACATAACTGTGGTATTGTCTGTCTTTACCAATAGTTGTCCTGGAAGAATGTGGCCTTTGAAGGCTGTCTGAGAATTCTGTACAACTAACATTTCTTTTTGACTGATATGCAGGTGCATCTGTCTCGGGTTCCATTTGCCCTGAATGCACTGCCCTGCCAAGTGAGCCCCCCATGCATAGTCTGATGCGTCTGTTGTTAGGGTTTGGGTGGCAGGGGGTAGAGTGAAAGGTAGCCCCTTGTTGTGGTAGCAGGCCTCTGCCCACCAAAGGAACTTTGTCTTTATACAAGGAATGATAGGAATCATTGCTTCCAGGTCCTGAGAATGTTGACACCATAGGCTTTTTAGATACCATTGTAGTTTCCTCATATGTTGTCTTGCATATGGAATTAGTAGAAAGCAAGAGGCCATGAACCCCAGGGCTTGCAGAATTTTCCTTGCAGATAGCTGGGGTTTTGTGGCCAATAGTTTGAAATAGGTTGTCAAATAAACTTGTTTCTCTGGAGTGAGGAAAGCCATCTGAGAAGTTGGGTTCAAGCTTGCTCCCAGGAATACAATCTGTGGGCAGGGTACTAAGTGAGATTTCTTTTCATTTATGGTGTACCCCAGTGAGGTTAGAAGTTTCTTTACGAATGCCAGATGTTGTAATAGCAAGTCTTGGCTTTCTGCCTGAATCAGACAATCGTCCAAGTTTGGGTATATTTGAATATTTCTCTGCCTGCAAAATGCAATGGCTGGAGCTAGACACTTTGTGAATACCCTGGGTGCAGTAGATAAGCCAAAGGGAAGTGCAGAGAACTGATAGTGCATGGAGCCTGCCCTGAAGCGTAGGTATATCCTACAAGATTCCCTTATTAGAATGTGCAGGTAAGCTTCCTTTAAGTCTAAGGCTGCCAGCCAGGCATCTTTGCCTAGCATAGGAAGAAGCTGTTGAAGTGTTAGCATTTTGAATTTTGGGATTACCAGAAAGGTGTTTAGAATAGAGAGGTTCAGGATAGGATGCCAGGAGCTGTCTTTTCTGGGTACAAGGAAAAGTCTTGAATAAAAACCTTGCCCCCTTTGTTCTGCTGGGACAGGTTGAATAGCCCTGATACTTAGAAGAGAGAGAACCTGCTGTTGGGCCTCTGCCCACTGATTTGGGGGTAGGTCTGGCCAACTGTTTAGGGTTGGTAGTGTGTGGAAGTGGAATCTGTATCCTTGGGAAACTATGTTCAAAACCCATTTGTCCTGGGTAATGAGTTCCCAGTTTTTTGCATGCATGGCGAGCTTTCCTCCTAAGGGAGCAGGCAATTGAACAGGGCTTGGAAGGGTTAAGGTTAAGTCATTGTGCCATTTTTCCACAGGGGGGGGTGGCTTTCCTTAGGCCTGTGCGCAGCCTGAGACCATAACCTAGGTGGTCTGCTGTTCCTGGGTTTGGACTGAGAAGGCCTGGAAGAGACTGGAAAGGACCAATTCTTTGAAGGCCAATGCCTACTAAATCTGGGAGGCTGTACTTGTAGGAAATCTTTAACAGTTTGCACAGATTTAGCTTTTTCCTCCATCCTTTTGAGGATGACTTCTGTTTTGTTGCCAAAAAGGCGGTCCAGTAATTTAGCTTTAACATGATCTGGAAAGTTTTGCTCCTTAAGCCAAGCATGCCTTCTAAGTACAGACCCAAAAAAGTGAAAGCAGCCCTGCAAGATGCTTCTGAAGCATCAAAACCACATTGCAAAGTATGTTTATCAACTTGTTCTGCAGAATGAATTAAATCCTGTAATTCTTTGCGTTCAGCACAGTCAGGAATCAACATAATTTTCTGTTTAAGTAGTCCCATAATATGCTGCTGATACTTTAACATATGAAACTGGCAATTTAAAGCCCTAATGGCCAAAGTAGCAGAAGTGCATACCTTCTTACCCCATCTGTCTTGGTTCTAGAGTCTCTATCAGAAGGGGTAGGATTTTTGGCAGCAGTAGTCTTAATGCCTTTTGGTCCTTGGGAAGTGGTCTCTGGATCCACTATAGGATTCTTGAAGAGGAACTTGTGAGAGTCAGGTACTCTGTGATACCTGTCAGGTTTTCTGGGAGCTGGAGGTAAAGTGTCTGGAGAAAGGCTAGATTCCAAGAAAGCAACATCTACAATGTCCAGAACAGGAGGGATAGCTAAAGGCCTGTGTTGAGGAAGGACTAAGAATTCCCTAAGCCTCATTTTGGAGTCAGAGTAATCCTGGCTTTCCCAGCAGAAATGCTCCCTAAGAGTGTGCAAGGTTTCACCAAAAGAAAACTCTTCTGGAGGGGAAGCAGAGGGAATGGAATCCTCTGCATCAGAATCCTCATAGGTAGATAAGGGCAAATCCTGGTAATCAGAAGGAACAGAAATATCAGATTCCTGATCAGAAGAATCAGAAGGAAAATCAGTTTTAGATCTCTTAGAGAGGTAAGGCTGGCTTCCTCTAATTAAGGTAATAAGGTCTTCAGCCATTCTAAGCATTTGTTTTTTAGGTATATGGGCCTGAGCCTGCAGTTTGGACGTCGGTTTTCTAGGCATGGTACGAGTTTTAGGCCTGAATGAAGACAATGGTTTTGGTTTAAAATGCAAGTCTGTAGGCCTGAATACACCCTCAGAAGCTGGTGCCTGCACAGCGGCTCCAGACCCATCCAAGGTAGAGACATCCGCAGGTTCCATAGTCAAAGAAGCATCTCGTGGCATATTGGACTCCGAATGTTTCTCAGTATATGCCTGTGAATCTGAAGTAGCGGGTATCAGGGGCTGTGAAAGCACCTCACTGAGTACCTGTGGACTGGCGACCAGCTTAATGGAAGCATCATCGGCAGCTGTGGACCTATGTGGTCTGTCTCTGTCTTTATCCTTACGTTTTTTTCAGAAGATCGGTAGTCAGATGGCTTAACGAAGCCATTTTGGAGTACTGAGACTGAGTATGAAAATAATTTGCTGTAAAGATAGCCCAACGATGAATAGTTTGAGGGGTGAACAAGGCACAAAACCGACAGAAAGGGACGTCATGGTCTGGGCCTAAATAGGGGATGCATTACAAATGAAAATCTTTATGAGGTATTTGCTTTCCAGAGGTAAGACAATTGTTAACTTTTATTGACATCAGTTGGAGCAAGAAAAAGGATCCCAATGGGGTACTTATCTTTTTTGAAGACTTCGGGTCTGAAACTAGAAAACGAAAATTTCAGGAGTCGGACAACCAGCACTTGCGAACTGCTTCTGCTTTGGGCACCGCACTGCAAGAAAGACTGATGTAATGGCATCAGCTGCATGTTTTATACCCCTGACGACCTGACATCATGGAAGAAGAGACAGCATCCGACACAGGAATCCGAAGACTCTGGTATTCAGGCCGGCTGAGGGCTATCTGCAGGCAGATAACCCAAATGTGATGACTGCAACAGTGAAACATGAAGAACATCTGTTTATCTGTTCCTCAGTACACCATTTATAACCTGCTGTATTGCCTTCTTATGGTAACCTCTATTACTAAAATCTCTTTCCATTTGTCCTAGTTGTACTTCATCCTGTGTATTTAACCTAAATACATGTGCATTTGCTTCCTAACGGCGTTATCAAACATAAAGTGAGGGTGCATACTGTCCCTGTGTAAATACATAAACCTTTTTACAGTTTTTTTTTTATATAATATTTCCAAACCGCTGTTTGTATTTTTCTTTAATGCAATGTCTAGAAAATCTATTTGCTTATACTGTAGATATTTCTTGAATCTTAGGAAGGATGTCTAAGTATGTAGATGTGAAGCAAAATCATCCAGTTTATGTAACAGACCATCCCATATAAGGAACAGGTCATCCACAAATCTCTTATAAAACACCACATTATTAGAGTAACTGATAGTCTCTGAATGAGATAACAATATTTCGGTTTCCCAAAAATTCATAATGATATTAGAATATGTGTTTGCCATGGGAGTACCCATGGCAACACCATTATACTGTTTGTACACTTTCTCTTGAAATAGAAACACATTGTTTGTTAAAACAATTTTAACAGATTACATATTAAATCCACATTCATATGTTTTAAATCTGGCTGACCAAGTATGTATTTTTTGACCATGTAAATACCATCCTTATTAGGAATACATGTGAATAGTGAATCAACATCAAAAGTGACCATGTAGCATGTAATTGTGTTATTATTTCTAGTCCATTCCAAACGTTTTCTAAGAAATCAGAACAATCTTTAACAACAGTAGTAAATGTATTTAAAACTTGTTTCAGCTGACCTGCTAGATACTCAGCGATGACCCACCTCTAGAGGATACTTTCAGAAGTAATGGTGGATCAGATAGAGGTTTATGTATTTTTGGTATCCTATAGATAATTGGGATAATTGCTGTTTCAACATATAGATAATCAAATACCTCTTTTTGTTTTTTTAAATATGCCCTTGCTGAAACATATAAAGGATCTGCTCATTCATATCTCTGGGTATTCCATTAGCCTCTTCCATACTAATGCACAGATAATCAGTTAAATTCAACATCGCTAGCATAGTACTAAAATATTTAAGTTTATTCAACCCAACATCTCCCCCCTTGTTGGCAGGTTTGATAACTATATTTTCATTTTCATAAAGTGATTACATGGCATCTTTACATAAATTATGAAAACCTCTTATCTCTATAATTATAATAGTAAGGTTCATATAATTCTCTTTTAACCATTTTTTTCGTATGCTGATATAACATTATTGGAATATACATACTACTGCTATGATATTCCTTAGGTGCAATGTGAGGCATTTCATTAAAAACAACCTTTAAATTCAATTTCCTCACAAACAACTTAAATTCAGTTAAAACCTGTGAAATGTCAATACTATTTGCAGATACAAATGTGAGACCTTTGTTTAAAACTTTAAATTCATAGTCATTTAGCTGGTAGATAGGTTAGACACAATATTATTTACAGGTTGTGTAACACATGTCTTATTTGTTTTACCTCCATTGTGTTGCTCCTTTTCGGCTGCATTGACTGTAATTCCTTTTGCATTTCGGTAGTAAAGAAAGTGCTCCAGCTAGTTGAGAAAGTTTTGTTGAAGTACTGAAAACTACAAAGGGTGAAACAAGTTTACAACATGGGCATCTACTATTGTTTATGTAATTATTGAAGGAGGGTATGAAGTGTTTGATGGTGCTTTCTTCTTTGGTGACACATTGAAAGGTTCAGTAGCAACTCTAGGTGTCCCAACTGTTGTGGACGTAGCAGAATATGTGTTTACTACATTCAGTACTTTGAGTTATTTTGATTGGTCTGATTCCAAGACGTAATCTTTTCACTAAATGCTTGTTTCAGATTTCGCCATGAGAATACATCACTTCTTTGGAAATCATGAAGTCCCATTTAAATTTTCTTTTCTGATTTCTATTAATTTCTGTTCAAAATCAGAGATTATCAGTTTCATATACTGAAAAGAGAGGACCAAATTTAAACACTGCCACTGTTTCAGTATTTCAGGAAATTTATCCCGATATGTAGGCATTTTTAATATGTGAAGGCCACAAAAGACCGTTTTTCTCTAAATATATGCATCGAATCTAAGGCGCTGCCATTGTAGCTTCTTTAAGCTGTTCATTTTCATCTCAAACTCATCTAGTTTCTCTATATACTGCTGTATAGATGCTCCAGTATTTGGTCTATCCTGATTATTTTCAGCATTTGATGTTTGATAACACCATTAGAAACCAAATGGCACATGTATGTAGGTTAAATAGGCAGGATGAAGCCATGGAAGTAGAACTAGAACAAATGGAAAGAGATTTCTGTAATAGAGGTAACCATAAGAAGGCAGTACAGCAGGTTAAAAATAGTGTACTGAGGAACAAATAAACGGTTTTCCAACCCGTCTTCTCAGATACTAACAACAGTCAGAAAAAAACAACTAAAGCTAGAAAAGTGAGACCCAAGGACACTAGATGCAGGCCCTGCATTTAGTTATAGAAGAGATCCTACATTAAAAAAAAACAAACTAACGGATAAATCTTTTCTATACAAGCATGTGGAACATAATATGCATGGCTAAGTGTTCTAATTGCTCTGCTTTCTATACAGGAAAAACTAACTAGAGATTCAAAGAAAGAATATGATGTAGAAAATTTTTAATTTTATATAAAGTTCCAACATACATTAGAGGAGGGCATAAGAAAAACATAACTGAAAGAGAGGAAAGTAAATGAATTTAATGCTTCAAAATGGTGTGATCACCTGGGCTGAATGATGCATTCAGTATAAAACCAATCTTAAAACATTTACAAAACAAGATTAATTAAAACTGAAACAGTATATGTATATATATATATATATATATATATATATATATATATATATATATATATATATAAAACAAAGTTCTTACTAAATGTTTTTACCTACATGATTTTATAAATGTGTTTTTATACATGTTTTGAATAGTTTTTTAAATATCATGTTTTC
Organism: Protopterus annectens; assembly: GCF_019279795.1. Lineage (NCBI taxonomy): Eukaryota > Metazoa > Chordata > Ceratodontiformes > Protopteridae > Protopterus > Protopterus annectens. The sequence goes on along the minus strand of NC_056747.1, from coordinate 435,131,933 downwards.
TGTTAATTAATAATTTCATTGAAAGATTCTTTTATGATTTAACTTGGTTGGTATATAAGAGTATTTTGAACTTCTGTATCTTGATGCCTGAGGAAGCAGCTTTTATGTGTGAAAATTTTACTTGCAAAATAAACAGTTGCAGTTATAGCTACTCATGGTTCCAGAGCATTTGTTTTCTTTACTGTTTTGTGTTTATTGCTCTCAAATTTATAGCCATGGTGCTTTTATTATAAAATATTCACATAATACTAGCAGACAGATGAGAGGGGGAGCGCAGACATGTAAAAACTGGAAGAGAGAACTATAAAGAGATTAGGCAAAGCTAGACATAACAAGCAGCATGACCATTGCAAACATCAAGGTGCTAAAGAAAGCCACACTAATCCTGATGAAATGCACACAATTCAAATCATCATTAAGAAACACTCTTTGTAAAGAATACAGAACTGCTGTACAGCACACAATGCTGTCTTTCTCATTATTAGAGATGAGACAACTCTTAAATAACACTAATAGAGACCTTTCAGGCTTATATAACATAAATCCCTAACCATATGACTTTTACCAATCAATCCTCTTCTAACATCATGAATATTAAAAACATCTTTAAAAACATGGTGAACTGCCTTACATATTAAAATTTTCACCTTATTAACCGAGTCAATAATGCCTGGGGCCACAGTGGGGATTGCCTGTGTAACTCTTGAATTGTGCATAATGTTATCTAGGACAAATATACATTTTCTAAATGTACTGCAAGCTATAGAGTGGCAGAAAAATGGGGTCTATATCACATAGTTGAACTGCAATAAGTTCAACTACATAAATATCAAATGCGGAAGTTCGAAATGCAATAACATCAAACACTCAGAACAACCGGTACAAACCAAAAAAATACACGTACAATATAAAATGTTCCTAATGTGAGGGGCTTCACTCCCACACCCTCCAATGTGGGGGGCAGTGCCCCACACCCCCTACTTAAACATACCAACTCCGAGATCGCACCATAGTGGAGGAAATAGCAAAGCCGTGGAAACGGCCCACCAATTTTTTTCCCTGGGAAAAAATTTGGTGTTCCGCGGCTTCGCTATTTTGACATTTCAAACTTCCCAGTTCAATGTAATGGCGTTCGGACACCTGTGTGTTCGAACTTCTAATATAGACCCAAAAATTGCATTTGTCTTTTGACTTGTCATAATTGCATAACCGTTTTAGTAAGTACTCTGAGACAGTTTGGAATATGTCATGCCTAAGTAAGAGGTCTCACAATTGTCATAGCAGGACAGGTACACTACATTTTTTGATTTGCAATCATAATGCAATAAAAATGTTTATCTCTATAGTGGGTAAACTCACTTAGTGGCTTGAATGAAAATACCTGCACTGTTTACAGAGTCCAAAGGGATATTTATCTGGAAGTTTTTGAGTTGGCTGAATAGATTTCTGTTTTTACTTGATTATTCTTAAATAACGCTTTCAAATTTGCACATCTCTTATATGTGAATTTTGGAACATCACATTGAAATTTATGGAATTTGTGGCATCACCTTAAAATGTTATGACATCTTTAATATTTTTTTTATGAAGACTATATTCTAAGATAAAAGAATTCCTAAAATTATCAGCCTGTAATTGGGGTTTAAGAGTTTGGTATCATTAGTGATAAAAAAGCCTTATAGCACAAATTACATTTATCCTATTCTGTGGCTGGCATAACCACTGTCTACAACAATTTGTATTAGAATACCTAATTCACCACAAAATGTTTGATCTTTCAGCATTTGATTAGAAAATCTAGTAGCTTGTCCTTTAACTACATTACTGTCTGCAAAATTAGAGTGGCAGCTCTGTGCATGTGAATTAGCTATTGACAAAAAAAAAATTACATAAATATAGCAGAATTTATTTTTTACTGACAATGTTAAAATGAATTTTAATGTTTGAAAACAGAATCTCTGTTTATGACCAAGAAATAAAAAATTGCAAAGACCTTTGAAAGCATTCATATAAACCACAAATGCTATCGGTTGCTCTATACCCTGCCATATGAAAAATAATCAGCATGAATATGCATGTATGTATGCATCTATCTATCTATCTATCTATCTATCTATCTATCTATCTATCTATATAGAGTGAGTGAGTGTAAAATGGAATCAAGCCCTGAGACACTAAAACAACTATGTATTGTGATTCCAATTTGCAAATGATGGGGCGCAGCTGCTCCCTTAACTACAACACGCACTTTTTGATAACTATTGCTACATTAGGAAAAATGTTTGGCAATTCAACATCAACAGGTGATTGAAATTTGTCTCATTCATATTATCACATGGCATTTCAACAGCCTGTTCTGTGTTAGCACATGTAAAGATGTTTGCTATCCACAGTCACTGTCTAATTTATCCTTTTGCAAATTCAACATTTTTTAACATGTCAAAAATGTGCCGTGGCTATTTCAAGTATGACCAAGGGGAATGTAGTGCACAAATGAAATATCGATGTACAAAAATGGATGGGCCTCCATATTTTAAATGTCTGTTTGTAGTGATGGGTCTGAATGAAAGACTTTCTACCGATATTCATGTAATTTACGTGTATCAGAAAAAACAGATACTTTAAAATGTTTCACAAATAAAAATTTGTGCATGCATAACCATGGTAATGAACATCATCACCATTTATGTGTGCCACTTTTTGTTAAACAAAAAAACTGCTTATAAATGTTAGCATTTGATAGCATCTACTTCAATTCTGAAATATATATGGGTTGCAACCTTACTTCTAATTCCCAATCCCTTGCCTGCTTTTATTATTCTGGTTAATTTTTACCAGACTAATGACCACAAGGGCCTTTCTAATCCTAACCATGTATCCCAAATCTCTGACGAGTTCTGGTACTCTTGATAAATGTAAGCAGGGGCTTGGGAGATGAAACATTTACAAGCAGGGGCCTGGAAGATGAACTATTTACAGGTTGCCTGTGTCCATTAGAGACATAGGTGCAAAGCCAGGATGAATTTCCTGTTGCCAATTGTCTACTGTATACTTCAATTGGGTTACGGAGGAACTCTGCTTCATGTGAATGGGGAGCCTGTTCTAGAGATGGGGTAGTCTCTAGGATACATACCTGTCTCTCCAGCAGGTCCTATTTATACCACAGGCAAAGTTTAAGTCTTTATAATGGATAATTCTGGTACTGTTTGTTTTGTGGATATGCAGGAGGTCCATCATGGTGGGGTCTGAAAATGCCCTGTATGTCAAGGAAAGATCTCCTCTCAACTGCCTGTAGAATGCAGGGATAGGGCCTTGAGGTGGCCTGTATAGGACATTTTACTTACGTCCTGTATTCTTTTAGTTACGAACCACTGTGGACATTCCAGTTGTTGGATATACCTGGTTAGGTTCATATGAAAGGGGACATTTATAGGTTCATAGGTTCATAGGTTCATACTAGGCTATCTGCCCGAGGGCATTTATAAGCCTAGCCCATAGTTTTGTGGCTTACGCCACCCCTTTAGTTTGGAGAAACTATGCCCATTATTTTGCTGTGCCTCTGTCGAGCAGTGACACTGAGGTAACCCCTGGGGTGTATCTGCGATCTCCCATCCATTGGTCAAGATTCCTTTTGAACAAGGCCAGCGAGGTGCTCTGCCTCACATAAACCGGGATTTTGTTCCACAGCATAGGGAGTCTTTGGGTGATGAATCTATCCCTCCAGCACGTCCTATTACTAACCGTGTCGAGGTTTAAGTCTCCCGCCCTTGTGGCTCTGAGGGATCTAGATTTTTTGAGATGAAGCATGTTCATCAAATCTGGGTTTGACATGGCCTTGTATGTCAGGCATAGGTCACCTCTGAGCAAGCGGTAAGCAACTGAATATAACTGGAGTTCTTTCAGTCGGGCAGCATAAGACAGATTTTTGAGACCCTTTATCCTTTTGGTGAGGAACTTTTGTGGCCTCTCCAGCTGCTGCAAGTGTCGGGTCAGATACATTCCGAATGGGGCATTGTACTCGATCATTGGTCTGATGAGTGATGAGTATAGGGAGACTATGACTTCCCTTGATCTAGATGTGAATCCCTTCATGATAAGGTGGGCAATGTAGAAGGTCTTCCTAACTACTTTAGCAATATGAGTGTCAAATGAAAGGCTACTGTCAACCTGGGTTCCCAGGTCCCTAATAACTTCTTCTGTGTTCAGAGGATTGCCACCTATATGGTAGCTAGGGGTAACCTTATTTTTCCCGAAGGGTATGACTATGCATTTCTTGGCATTTAACTTTAGGCCATGGCTCTGGCACCAGTTATCCATTTCTGTGAGACCCTTCTGAAGGATATCTGTGTCGGATGTGTTTTCAACTACAGCCCAGTTTGCAGTCATCTGCAAACTTTGTCAGCCATAACCCTCCTGTGTTTGCTTGTACTTCAGAAAAGTAGATGCCAAACAAGAGTGGGCCCAGGACTGAGCCCTGTGGGACACCACTTGTGACAGGCTTTGAGTCTGACATGGCGCCAGCAACTCTGACCCTGTGGGTTCTGTCACTCAGCCAGTTTGCAACCCATCTTGTAATGTATGGGTTTACATTTAAGTTGATGAGTTTTTCAATGATACCCGAGTGAGGTATTGTATCAAAAGCCTTCGCCAGGTCTAGGTAGGCTGTATGGACTGCCTTTCCCTCGTCAATGGCCTTGGTGACTGTTTCGAAAAAGTCAACCAAGTTTAGAAGGCATGATCTGCCTTTGACAAAGCCAAACTGGGTTGGATCCAAAGTCTGCAAGTTCCCTATGTCTTTATTTATGAGATCCATTATGATCCTCTCCATGGCTTTGCAGATAAGGCTTGTCAAGCTAATGGGATGGTAATTTCCAGGGTCGGTGGAGGCACCGCCTTTGTGGAGTGGGACCACAGTCGCTGTGCACCACTCCCTGGGTACGTATCCGGAGGTGAGACTAAGATTAAACAGCTGTCCTAACTGCGGGTTTAATTCCTCGTTGAGTTCATGGAGCACACAGCCGGGGACACCATCAGGTCCCATGGATGCTGTGTTCTTTGCCTTGGAGAGAACAATTCTCACCTGGGCGTTAGAGATGTTTGGGTGGCTACAATCATTTGGTATAGATATCTCTCCTTTAGGGGGGGGAGAAGTTTGCACTGAACCTTTCAGCCAGTATGTTGGCAATGTCTGTAGGATCAGTAATCTTCACATCATTTTGAACTAATTCTGAGCATATCTGGGAGTTTCCTCCTAGGTTTCTGACATAGCTAAAGAATGCCTTATGGTTGTCTTTAGAGTCCTTAGCTATTTTTTCTCAAAATTAGCTTTGGATGATTTTATGAGAGCTCTTAGCTTTTTACTTATAGTGATCAGCGGTGTCTTACCTTTTAAGGATTTTGCTCTATCTTGTAGTAGCTTTCTCCTTTTGTTGTAGAGTTTGTTTATGGCTGGGGTCCACCAGACTGGACGCTTGCCTTTGGTACAAAGAGTCTTTGTTTTGCTTGGGATTGCCTGATCCATGCAGCCCTGCAGGTGCTGGTAGAAGGCATTTGTAAGTGATTCAGCGGTTTGAGTAATGTTAACCGCCAGCTCAGGGGCCTTAAAGGAGACCACACTAGTCTTTAGAAGTGTGAAGTCGGCTTTTGAGAAGTTCTTTACTGTGGTCTTTTTCATTTCGGGTGGGGCGGGATGAGGACCTCCAGCGAGATCAGTTTGTGATCAGATCTCACCAGTGAGGGGTATACTTCCGGCGTTGAACATTGTGCTCCCATGTTCGTGATGATGAGATCAAGTATGTTTTCTCCTCTTGTGGGGATGGTGACTAGTTGTTCCATGGCATTTGAGTTTATGAATTCCAGGAACTTTTGGGCTAGAGTGTTTGGGCTTGAGTAGTGTTCCCAGTCTATATTAGGGTAGTTGAAGTCACCTAGTATGATGGTGTTCGGAGATACATTTATCCCCTCCAGTGTTTTCAGGAAGGCCATATGAGGTTCCTGAGTTTGCGAGGGTGGCCTGTAACATGCTACAAATTGCAGAGCAGTCTTGCCTATGGTTAATTGCACCTGGATGGTTTCCAATGCATCGTGCGATGCCACCAATCTTGAGGTGTGGGTGTCCTTGATGAATATGGATACCCTCCTCCTTTCTTGGTATTGTCCAGGTTTTGGGGCGGAGCATGATATGAGGTAAAACCTGATAGTGCTGGGGTGCTCTCAGGAGCCTTGAACCAGGTTTCTGTCACAGCACAGACATCGATGTTCTCCATACTGAGAAGGGCCTCGAGTGCGTGCATCTTGAGGTTGAGACTTCTGGCATTGAGCAGCATTACCCTTAGTTTTTTTTCTTTGTTTTGTTCTAGGGTGGTAGGTTTAGAATTTGAGCCTTGCCTAAAAAAGGCACTATCTGATGAATGATAAATACAGTGGGACAATGACTTCCTTGAACCTAGATGTCATACCTTTGTTTATAAGTTGCACAATATAGGATGATTTCCTCACTACTGTAGACATGTGATGGTCAAAGACTAAATTATTGTCTATGTGTGTCCCTAAGTCCCTGACTACTGGGTAAACCCTAAGGGATGTTTTGTCAATATGATAGTTACCAGGGGTGGATGACTTCCTGAAAGATACTATTATGCATTTCTTGGCATTTAGTTTTAGTCCATGGCTCTGACACCAGTTATTTGCCTGTGTCAGCCCTTCCTACAGAACATTTGTGTTAGTGGAGGATTGTACGACTGCTGCTAATTTGTAATCATCTGCAAATTTAGTCAGACAGAGGCCATTGACATTGGCCTTGACTTCTGAGTAGTAAATGCCAAAAATGAGTGGCCCAAGGACCAGTCCCTGAGGGATTCCACTTGTGACTAGCTTCTTTTTAGAGGTGAACTCCCCAATTATAACTCCCTGGGTCCTGTCTATTAGCCAAGAGTTTGTCAACAATGCCCGAGTGGGGTATTGTGTCAAATGCCTTGGCCAGATCAAGGTAGTTAACAAGGCAGCCTTATCAGACTGAGTTATCTTTAAAAAATCTATTGTTCAATGGTTTATTCAATGCAAGTCTCAATTCAGCTTCACAGACAGACTCATATGCTACTACTGTGTTATACAGTTGGATGAAAGCACTTTTCTTTTACATATTTGTGTTTTTCCACTGCCCTTTACTGACTGGCTGCTCCCTTCCTTGACTACCAAGTCAGCTATTCATTCCCCAGTAGTACGTAAAGTAGACCATCATATTGCTTGGAGAGAGTATATTAAACCATAACTCTGTGTTGTTTCTAGGCTCTCTGTTGGCATACAGACCTCTGAGGCAACTGTCCCAACCTTTGTGGTAATGTGTCCATCTAGGGTTTCTCTATTTATACATGAGCAATGGAACACTATGAGCCAATGCTCCACCTTTGTGGTTGGATATCACCTCTTCTGTCTTCTAACCTTACCCTACTGTCCTCTACAAACTCCCCCTCCCTCACATGTCATTGTGTTTGCACCCATCACATAGATCAATTAGGATCAGGTCCTGCCAGCAGTGTCCAAGGCCAAAAGCACTGGCACTATAGATTCAGATAATGTGCCTGTCTGTTTTTTTCATTTTGAAGGACAGTCTCAAGTTGCTAAGAAAGCTGTTCAACCTCAGCCTCAGCTTTGCAACTGGCTTTATATTAGACGTGGAAAAAAGCTGTGGTCATCCCCTCAGCAAGGCTGGACCCACCAATGATCCTGATAAATACAGACCAATAAGATTTAACAACCTTATCTGCAAAGAAATGGAGCAAATTCTTATAGAATTCATAAACAAAGATATTGTCAGCTTCAGGTGCATGGACTCACACCAACTTATGCTTGTGAAAGGAAGATCATGCCTACTAAACTTAGTAGACTGTTTTGAAAAAGTCACTGATGTGTTGGATGGGGTAAATCTGTGCACATTACTTACCTTGCCCCAGAAAGACCTTTTGTACATTACACATTCTGGCATTATCAGCAGACCAATCAAAATAACTGTAAACTCTTATATAACCCTCAGTTACAGAACCTAATCAGTCAGGATTGTTGGCACACTCTCTAAATGGCATGTTATTAGTGGGGTCCCCCAGAGACTGATGCTAGGGCTGCTTCTATTTGTTATTTTCTTTTCTGAGATTAAAACTGATATTAAGGATCTGTGACTGACCATGCATTCACATTTGGAGGTATCATCATCTCTCAGGAGAACTCTCAGATCATGCAATCCTGCCTATCACACACAAACATATGGGTGCCAGGATGATGGCCTAAAACTAAGTGCTAAAAAAGTATAATATTTTGTGCTTTGGGTCACCAAAAGTGACACAGTCATTAGGGACTTTTGTAGAAAATTAATTCTCTTTTGACAACCATATATCTACCGTTGTCAGAACTTTTTTCTACCTAACCCAGGTGATCTTTAAAGATATATATTTTATGCACATTGAAGTTATTATCCCTCTCTACTCCTCCTTTATTAACCCCATAAGAGAATATAATACCCTCTTTGGCATGTATCAGTCCAAATGCATGATGCATACCAAAGGGAGCACGTACCAGTCCAAACACATGCTCCATCTTAAAAAAATCTGAGAGCTTCCTCCCCAACCAAATCAAGAAAATTATTTTCTTTGGACTCAAACATCACCTTAAAGCATCCTCTCTCTCTTCTTCACTGCATACAGACTCATAAAGGGTGGTTTTGCCTTGCCTACAAGGCCTCAAATGACAAAGTTCTGTGTAACCTCCTAACATTTGGAGAACCTGTAACACCACAAGCAAAGATCTAAACCTCAACCACAGCATATACAGAATCTGTGGTAGGATAGATACCCCTCTAGAAGTATGTCTTCTCATCTGTAACAGACTACTCTGTTATATTAAGGAAACTACTCCCTAACCTTTTTCAAACACAAACTGGACAGGTGGACCAGTAATTGGAAATTTGCCCCAGGAATGGCATCTCCATCTCAATAAAAAGGGTGAATAAATAGTAGAATTTGTGATGTTTAGGTTACAAATGGTCCCTTTGATTAATAGTCTGGCAATAACCTATGAATCTAAATACAAGGAATAGGCAGGTATTCCCTGTGGTCTCTTTTGAGACATTTTTACTCAGAAACATTATGACTTAATAAGGCCACAGTATGACTGCAAAAGTCTATGGTATAGATATAGATACAGATACAGGTATAGATATAGATACAGATATAGATGGCTTCTTTAACTTCAGAATGTTTACAGTTGTATAGGAGAGACATTATGCATGTATTTATTGTGCAGAGAGTAATATTTGGCGAGACCAGATGCATATATTTTAATGAGTGGGTTGGGGTAGAGTGAAGCTGTTAGAACTGTAAGTGACAGAGAATAGAAAGAGAAATTTTAAACCTGCACTCTTGATGAGAAAATCTTGGCTCATGTACAGGAAAGTGCTAAGTAACACTTTCTGAAAAGTCCATGAAAGGTGCTGAGGGTTGTGTGGTTTAAAATGATCATTATCTAAAGGACACTATGTGCTATAAAAAGATTGGAAAGAGAGTTGCAACGAAGAACAGAGCTTCAGGATTTTATGGCAAATTGGTGACTTGACAACGAGAACACTGCAGACATGTCAGTCATATCTCTCTTACCACAAGAAATCTGGACAAAGCCAAAACTAATGGTGGGACAAAGGTCCAAAAATACAAACACATTTTAAGTATTGCTGTTCCAAACTTAGACAGTTGTTAGAATAAAAGGTTTTGTGTTAGCATGCATTTTCTGAAGGATATGAAGGGTGAAACTCAAATGTCTGTCATGATTTAATGAATTCAATCCTCAAAGATTTGCCAGAAGACTACAAATTATATGAGGAACAGACCACAAATATGAGGCAGAAATTTGGACATTCTGTGAAAATCTGGACAGCTGAGAGGTATAAAACAGTTGCTTGTGGAACTCTAAGGATTATGACTCAGTATTATTGCCCTTTTCAGTAGCAAAGATGGGGCAATTTACTGCTTTGCATGAATATTAATGCAATTAGACATGCTATGCTGTGTGCGACAGAACTGAATTTCTGAAGCTTTAAATGACAACAATGATTAATGACACTTTCAAAATGCATGCTGCCGACACTATGGCACTAAGACCTACAGACACTAAAAGCATCACGTTTAACAGTAATCTATAATGAAACAGAAGTACTGCTCACATAATTCAAACTGCATACCCTCTGCATAAAGATGCAAACTCCAAGATAAACATCAAAGAAGTGCAATTGATCAGCAAACTACTGTATACTCACAGAAAAGGTAAATGAAAGGAAGCCAAAGTATAATCTACATTCTGATTCATGAGTAATTTTCTACAATAATGTATTTTTAACCATCAACTTATGCTAATGTTATTCTGTTGTAAAGTACCCAGTTAGATATCTTTTTCTATAGCTGTGAGTTTTTTGTTCTGCTTTGGCACTACATTTCTGGACAGGAGATATTTTACATGTTTTCTCAAAGTGTTGTGAAAGTAAATCTTTCTGGTTTGGTTCCCTAATTCCAAAGATCATCCTATTGATAGCATGTTAAACTGTCAAAGGCAATTTCAATGAACACAATGAAACTGAAGCTAGTTTGCTGAAACTGACTTCCACAAAAGTGGAGATTTCCTTTTTCTCCACTGTTGTGCGACCGTGGAGTTGGTATATATAATTCCAGGGGGGGGGGGTGCATGGAGCTTGCCCCACTGCAAAAAAAAAATGTTTCAGTGTTCACTGAAGGCAGTTTTGTTCAACTGGTTTCAGTTTATTTGCATTAATTGAAACCCCCTTTGATGGAGTGACATGACTCCATCCTACCCTAATACAGTTGCCATGGTTTACCAGCCTCATGTCTTGCCGATCTACTTAATACTTTCATATGTCAGCACAGACAATGGACATGTAGCGCTTAGCAAGATACCAAGATAATCCTGCTGCAGAGGCACAAAGGTGAACCCCAGGGAATAATGACACCCTGATGATCCACAAGTACATTTATAACATTGCTGTTCAGCTTTTTCCTGGGATACTAATGACTACATTTGAGAATCAGTTTGGGCCATATTTAGGCTCACTACACATGGCACCACATAAGTGTGTTGTATTCCTTAGTGGAACCAGGTGGAAGGACAGGCACAGGTAGAATTAGAAGTGCATATGCAGATGCTGGTCAATACCTGATTGCAATGGAGTCTGGCTATATAGCAGTTACTGCAGATCTGAGGGGCAAGATGCAGTAAGGTGGCCATCAGGGTATTACATGCTACATTTGGCCATCAGGTTCATAGGTTCATAGGTTCATACTAGGCTATCTGCCCTAGGGCATTTATAAGCCTAGCCAGAAAGTGTTTGGCTTTCGACACCCATTTTAAATTTATTTTGCTATGCCCTTTTTCGAGGTTAGTATACTGTGCCTCTGTCTAACAGTGACACAGAAGTGATACCCGGGGTAAACCTACGATCACCCATTCACTCATCAAGATTCCTCTTGAATAGAGTCAATGAGGGACTCTGCCTAACCTGGACTGGGATTTTATTCCAGAGTGAAGGGAGCCTCTGGTTTATGAATCTGTCCCTCCAGCATGTCCTATTTATTTCAGTGCTGAGGTTCAAGTCTCTCGAGCGTGTAGCTCGATGGGATTTGGATTTTCTGTGGTGCAGCGTGTCCATTAATTCCGGGTTGGACATGGCTTTATACGTCAGGCACAGATCGCCTCTGAACAGGCGGTATGCCACTGAGTAGAGCTGGAGTTTCTTTAACCGGGCAGCATATGGCATCAGCGCACTACATGCTACATGCCAATATTATACATCACTCTCTCAGAATTGGAACTAATATTAAACCAGACAAGAAAAGGCAACAGGGGGTCTCCATTTGCCAGGGACACTGATAGCCTCAGCATTCACTTAAAAATCCTGTTGTTATAATGAGACCAGCCTCTGAAAAGATGCCCATTAGCCCTTTACTAGAAAGGGAATATTCCCTTTAATGTCTTTCTGCAGACAGAATTATATCCAGGTAGGTCTGTAACATTTGTCTGCAGAGATGTGTCCTAGATGCCACCACAAACTGGAGATGCCTGTTGTTGACTATGCTATCTCTAGAATAAAAAAGTAGAAATTAATTCTTAAAAAGTTATTCCCTTTTGGTAAAAGAAACTAAGAACAGACTGCTGAGAGGCACAGACTATAATACTTTCTGGATGGTTTAACCACCAGGAGGAAATGGAAAGAGAAAGGGTATTTGTGTGCTTGTACTTCCTGTGACTGCTGAAGGGCATTATCTTACAAGCAGACTGATGCTTGGCCCATGCCAGCTAGAGGTATTTCTGGTCTTAGCTTTCTATCTTCTACATATTCATCTGTTTTTGCAGCACCATGTGCCTACTTCCTATCCCTATTAGATATGTTATTATAGTAGCTGCTATTTTCATTTTAGATTATATTTCACAGTTAAGAAATACTAATCTTGCTTTAAAACAGCAATTCTGGTGCAGCTATTCTTGTTAGAGTTTTTAAATTGGAAAAATCAAAACATCATTTTTTCTCCCTCATTTGAAAGTATTTCATGAATCATGTTTGCACTACCAGATAGCACTACTATTTATAGAGTGTTTTAGCAGCCTTGTTTTCCAGCCTGCCATGTGCTGTTTGGTGTTGACATGTGATTAGAAGTATTCATTTGGCATGTGGGTGCAAATGACTGAAACTGTTATTTTCTGATGTGCAGTATGGTGCTTGTGTATTGTACAGTATTAGGAGAAGTGAGAACATCTGTCAGCCTGCATGCTTAGCTGCATGAAAGCTATGAGATAATAACAAAATATTCTTTTTTTAGAAGCAATAAAGGTTTTGACTGCAAAAAACGAGTCACTTAAGATGTCATCTGAAAAAAAAATGTCACATGGAGTACACAACTGGATTAGACATTTCTTTCCTCATATTTTGTCTTCAGCTTGAGTATCACCGATATATAAGAAAGCAGTTGGTATTCGTCTATTGTGGAGGAATTGTACTCTTCCTATGAGCCTGCAGTTCACATGCTTATATTTGAAAGAGGTCTTGCAGAATACTTCTACAATGAATGAACAATTGAACTAGCCTGACCTCACTGTGTGTTTCAAAGGGGAGGGGTTATCATAAGATCATAAGAGGTGGCTATGGTATCGACCCAGAGGTCATTTCAAGCCTAACGTTTTCATCCCTATGTAATACCATAGATACTCCACCCAATACCCAGGATTGTATTCATTAATGACTTCCCATGTCCAGGAGGGTTGTGGGAGCTATCCCTGGTACATCCACTTGTCCAGTTTCCTTTTGAACAGTGTCATAACCACCAGGAGGAAATGGAAAGAAAAAGGATATTTGTGTGCCCATACTTCCCATGACTGCTGAAAGGCATTATTTTACAAGCAGAGTGATGCTTAGCCCATTCACATGAACTGGCAGCCTATTCCTAAGATACAGCAGTCAAACCTGTCCCTCCAGCACATCTTATTCAAGTCTCAGGCCATATTTAGGTACCTGGAACAGGTAGCTCTAGTCCAATTTGATTTGTGGATGTGCAGAAAATTCATTAGGTTTGCATCAGAGATTGCTCTGTCAGCCAGGTATAAGTTTACCCTAACAAGTCTATACTATACTGAATATAGTGACAAAGACTTTAGTCAGTCTGGGTAAGGCACGTGCTGAAGTCCCTTGATCATCGTAGAAACCTCTGAAGTCTCTTCAACTGCTGCATGGTACATGCCAAAAGGGGCGTTATACTCAATTATGGGACTTATTAGTGAGGAGTATAGAGAGGTTAAAACCTTCTTTGCTTTAGAAGGGATGCCTTTGCTAATCAAGTGAGCTATGTAGAAAGCCTTCCTTTCTACACTAGACACATGGTGGTCAAAGTTAAGGTTGCAGTCTACTTGTGATCTTAGATCTCTTACCAATTTGTAGGTACAGAGGGTATTGCTGTTAATTTAATACCGTGAAGGGACACTGCTTTTATCAAAGGGAATGTTGATACATTTCTTTGCATTCAATTGAGACCATGACTAAAACACCAGTGGCTTGTCTGCGTAAAACCCTCCTTATGTATACCGATATCATTTGGGGATTCAATAATTGCATCCAGTTTGCAGTTGTCTGCAAACTTGATCAATCACAGCCCCTTAGTTTTGGCCTGAAATTCTGAGAAGTATATACCAAACAGTAGGGTGCCCAGAACTGACCCTTGCGGCACCCCGCTGGAGGCAGGTCTGCTGGTTGATGTGGAATCACCCAATGTGGTAGTGTATGACCGGTTTGTGAGCCAGTTGGCAATCCATCTTACAACAAAGGGGTTTACATTCAGTTTGCTAAGTTTATCGGTAATGCCTGCATGTGAGATTGTCAAAGGCCTTTGCCAAGTCGAGGTATGCTGCGTGGACAGATTTTTCCTCATCAATGGTGCTGGTCACAATTTCAAAGAAATCCACCAGGTTTAACAGGCAGGATATGCCCTTGATGAAGCCGAATTGGGTTAGACCCAGGGTTTGGAGGTTGCCTATGTCTTTATTTATGAGGTCCATGATGATACATTCCTGGTTTTATAGATAAGGCTGTCCAGACTTATGTGTCTATAATTCCCTGGGTCTGTTGCTAAGTCACTTTTGTGGAGGGGAATAACTGTTGCTGCTCTCCATTCTGCAGGAACACAGCCAGTGGATAGGCTGTGAATGAATAAGTTACTTAATGGTGATGCTAGTTCATGTTTTAGTTTGTTTAGAAGATAGCCTGGGATGTCATCTGGTCCCACAGAGGCTGTGTTTTTTGCCTTAGCCTTAGACAAGGCTTTAATGACCTGCTCTTCAGATATGTAGGGTGAGTGGGGGGAGTTGAGGACAAGGTTTTTGATAAGTTTAGAGAAGATAAGGGAGTGAAATTTTTGTCAAATCTGTCCACTAGCAGGTTTGCTAGCTTCATGGTTCAGTTTTATTGATTCATACCAGACGTGTCTGTTTATGTAACTAGTCATGTTCCAGAATCTTACCATGGCTGACTAGATCATTCTTTTAGATGTATTGGGTGAGTCTGAGGAAAAAAATAACATAAAAAGTCATAAACACTCAAGAAATGAGTGTCAGTGATGTACTAAAAACTTTACATCACTGCTCCACTCTATCCATCATTTATAATATACAAATTTCTTCAAATGCTGTCCCTGTATCATTTAGGTACGCAACCATTGCATTCTGATAAAGGTGTTTTCATATGTTTTTATGTCTAAGTATTACATATACATGTATTTCTTAATAAGAAAAATTATACTCAGTTACATAGACTAGTTGATATATAAATCTGAGAGGTGCTCAGGAACAAAAAAAGAAAAACTTTGAATGGTTTAAAATTGAGATTGCCATACAGTGCAGACTGGGATATTTACCATTCTATTCACTGTAGTGTGATCTCAGGATTGGTATATTTAATTACCAAGTGATGTGGGGGTGCAGGTGGGCTTGCCCCATACCTCTCAACCTGGAAACATAAAACATCTGGACAAGGTCCATAAAAAATAGGTACAAATCTGTACGCTGATTAACATACAATTTGCATACAAAAGTATGTAACCTCACCCACTCCAACTGAATTGTGGGATGCCAACTTCAAACGCAAACCAAAAAACAGACAACCAAAATATGGCACTAGAGTCCACCTGCAGCCATTCCAATGTCCCATTACCTGGCTATTTCACCCCATTTACCATAAACACTAATGTGTGCATACTGCTTTACTTCTACAATGATTTGGATTTTATTTTTACATTTTATAGCACAATGCACAAACACTAAGAGACATCTGCTAAACAAAGCAATACTGTCTCACAATGAAAATAGACTTGGCATTAAAATTTCTCTGCCCGTGAAACTCACATTCTTTGAAACAGTATAATAACTTCCACAAAATAGATAGTGATGTAGAAAAAAACACAGAGTACCAATAAGTGCTCAAACACCTCCAATCCAGCAAATGCTTGTTCCGTCAAATTGTATGTAGAGCAACCTGCTCTATTACGCCAAGAAATGCACTTTCACAGTTGGATACATAAAACCAACAGCTTTATTGTCTGTGGATATGTAACGCCAAAAGCAAGCTGATAAAACAATAAGCGTTACATATAACTACACTACGATCTGACATAAAACCAAAAAAATATAAAATATAAAGTCTCTATAACTCCATAAGCAGCGGACTGAACAATAAGGTTAAGCGCTTTCACCCATAACATATGGGCTTCTTCAGAACACCATTCATATGAGGCAAATGTCTTATATAACTTATAAGGCACCAAAACCTTGTTTTCACAAAAACACTCAGCATTCCACCACTTAAAGATACAGTGTCCTAAGTGTCCTATAAACTACCATACTAATAATATACAGTACATCTAATGTCTATGCTTGTATCTAAATAGTCCAACCCGCTTACAAAATAATTAAATGGCATAATTAAAAGTACAGTTATTATGTAACATTATTAAAACTATATATACTATCAAAGAGCAATAATTATACTCATTACTAATAAAGCATTCCACATCTATTTCAATAGTGGATATCTGTAATCATGAACATTTCTAAACAGTGATGATAAACAATATTGTACTGAAAACTGTGTATCCGCTGCCTAGTAACCAATGTCTCTATCTAATAGGCTGTATCTAACCATTCCCTAAGTATATAATTTCTCAAAGGAATTTTTTCTCTATATAATGTAAACTAAAAACACCTAATTCTACAGCTCTGTGATGTTAAGAATAATGTAACAGATAATTGTGTATCCAACAAAATACACATTACATGATTTGTAATGTTAGTTAAATTCCAGAATAGTCTTCATAGATATGTAGTCATTGAGTCCTGGAGGTGTCGTGGCATCTAAGAAAAGTTGACACCAAACCTCTCGATAACTCAATAATTTCTTATGATCCCTACCTCTGGGATCATATTTGATGGTGTCCAACAATGCAAATTTAAATTTGTGCGTTTGACCATTCACTTCAATATGTTTATACAAAGCACTCTTTAGGTCCCTTTTCCTTATGTTGTATATGTGTTCATAAATACGTTTTTTAAAACTTCTCTCCGTTTTCCCTACATAGTAACTAGAACATTTTTGGCGTAAAGCAATGTATATAAACATCTTGGAATTGCAATTGCCCTTGGCAAACTTTAATCTTGGTCTAAATATATTGTGTATGACAGTTTCCTTTTTGTCTGTAATGTAACTACACTGATTGCATGAGCCACATTTTGTGGTGTACTGCTTACTATCAGTCCTATGATCTTCACTTGACCTGCTCCCTTGTTCTAAATATCTTTTAATGTTCACTCCCATCTTGTAAACTATTCCTGGTTTGTCTCCTACTCTATCTTTAAGGGTCAGGTCACTAGTAATTAAATACCAAAAAATCTGTATTATTTGTACCACATTGTTAGATACTGGACTGTATAGGACTATAAATGATCTTTGATGATGTTCATTTCCATTCCTTGTTCCAAGAGGTACATCTGTAGTAATATGTGTTATATTACCATCACTGCCTAAGCCTAATAATGGTTTGTATGTGGTACCCCACAAACTTATTACATATTTATCCACATTATACAACATATTTTGCTGGTAACCCCTCTCTAGGAACATAGTGTGAATATATCCTATCTCTTGAACCAAGATGTCATACTTTGATGTCATCCTTAGAGCCCTTATACACTGGCCCTTATATATATTTCCTTTTGTCTAGTAGGATGGTAACTACAGTATGCCAAATAATCATTAAAAAAAGTTTCTTTTCTATGAATTTTCGAGTGTAAAGTACCTTCATATTTATACACCAATGTGTCTAAATACGTTATACCTCCAGTGTTATAAAAATAGGTAAATTTGAGAAAGTCACTGCTTTCATTCAAGAATTGTATGAACTCTAACAAATTATCTATATCAGAATTCCATAAAATATAGATGTTGTCCAAGAATCTCGAATAATGGACTATATGATTGTAAAATGCACTGGGAAAGAGAACATTGTCTTCCCAATCTAGCATAACCAGGTTGGCAAATATGGGAGCACAAGCTGCTCCCATAGCTACCCCCCTGGTTTGCCTAAAATGCTCCCCTTCAAAGTAGATGAAATTATTGTCCAGTACAATATCCATCATTTCCATTATTAAGCTGACCTCATCCCAAGATATGTCAGAATGTTTCAAAATACTATTACAGAAGGCTTCAAGACCCGCTTTTTTGGGAATACAAGAAAAAAGGTCAACGACATCGATTGTAACAAATATATTGCTGTCCTTTCATGTTTGTATAGGATAATTTTTCAGAAATTCCCACAAATCTTTAACTAAATGGGTTATGTTGTTATATATATGTTTCAATTTTATGTCAATATATTTGCCCAAGGGAAAAGTTTTGGACTTGCTTCCAGATATAATGGGTCTGAATGGTAGATCTGATACATTTTTATGGATCTTCGGGATACCTACCATCGTAGCTAACCTTGGAAACTTAACACTCAAAAATTTGTAGATTTCTCTATCAATCCTTCCATCTATAAGAAATTCTTCTATATAACTGTCTATTCTTTGGTAGGCAATGTTAATCTCATTAAGTGCGATAGATTCATAGTTCCCTGATCCTTATAATATGTTATGTATCCTATTGATTATATTCAAAGTTATCATATAAAACCACTCCTCCACCTTTATCTGGTTTCATTGCCCTTACATTCTCATTTAATTGAAGATCTTTGAGCAGGTAAATTTGTAAATTTCTCTAGACACAATGTTCTCATATGTTTCAATAATTGGGTGGTTTACCGGAACTAAGGTACTTGGCACCCTCATCTCAGAATGCACCTTTCTAACATCCTTAATTCCTCTCCCGTTATTATCTATGTTGTTAAACATAATAGATAGGTTCATTTTCCTAGTAAATCTATTTAGTTCCACTAAACAGTTGACTAAATCAAAACGCGGGGTCGGTATGTATTTCATCCCCTGGACAAAAGGGAAAAATGTACCTGATTTATATTGACATTAGAATAATTGTATATATTAAAGCCATTGTAGGTGTATATTCTATCATTGACCTTGATATCTTTACCTCCAAGGGTATTACTATTAATATCAATATCTTTATCTTTCACCATCTGTTATTGTCCCAGTTCCTCTGTTTGTTCATCCCTCTCTGGTTGACATTTTTTTGGTGATATGGATATGGTTCTCCTTGTTGTATCTGTTCCCTCCAAAAATGTGAATTGTATGGTCTTTGTTTATTTTGGACACCCTCATTATACTGTTCTGTCATGTTGTTCATGTCTAAATCTCCACTCTTCCCATTGTTCCTACCCCAATTGTATGCCTTCCCTTGTCTATACTGATCGACATCCCTGTTGATCTTTTTTTGTTTGTTGTCACAAATATTATGTGTCAATCTTTCAGCTGTATTAAACTGTTTGTTGTACAACCTCTCCCATTCTAAAAACAATAAGTCAGTAGTAATTTTCATATTGAGACTCTCAGTTTCTTGTATAAGTCTACCTAGTTTTTCATCATTATACTTAATAATCATTTGCATAAATTTGAATCCACATTCGTCAAAAAATTGATTGAAATCTTGGATTACATTATCATTCAACATCAGTCCCATGGGTTCTTTAAAGAACCTCAAACCTTTGGGAACAATTTTCATTGAAATACACTTTTCAAAATAAGCATTATCTATCTTTATACCATTAATGTTTTTCAATTTCTTCCCCAACATGAATATCTTATCCTTCAATGTCCCCAAGGTTTCGGACTTCATATTGTTAACGTCCTGTTTACAACCAACATTATCAAAATTACAGTCAATTTCCATAAATTTGTTGAATTTGTTGAAACTAGTCCCATTACTGTGACCAACTCTACTGGCTGAAGTCAAAAAATGGTTAGAAGATTGTACAGTACCTTTATTGTGCTGTTCTTGTTTTCCTACTACATTGTAATAAGTCTTAATGGGAAGAGTTCTCTTAGGTTTGGTACCTAAGCGCTTCGATTCCTCTTCCACATCATAAACAGAGAAATCAAATGTAAAATCTGAGACATTGTTTCTACTACTGTGAAGTGGCTCCGTGGTATTAAATACCTGGTCTATATCAATTGGACACTCCTTGTCACCTATTCCCTGACCATTTGGAATGGGACAACTGTCCAAAATAATGTCTGTTCTCTTATCAAAGCCGTTGGTTTTCTGACTAGCAGTAAAATATTTGCTACATAAAGTTTTGCTCCGCTCTTCTTTTTGTAAAGTAGGCCCTTGCTCTAGATGAATATTAGGGCCAATACCATCCAAAGTATTTTTTACGCACCGTTTTGGCATGTTGGCAGAATTCCCTAAATTCAACTGAATGAGTTCCATAAGTTTGCACACTTCACCTTTAAGTGCCCTCAACTCCTCTTTTAATGACTGTATGTCATCTGTCTGGTTTGTATTCCGTTCGGGTGTTTTGTCACCGGTGTTCTCCATGGTTGGCAAGCTACTATATAATAACTTCCACAAAACAGATACTGATGTAGAAAAAAAACACAGAGTACCAATAAGTGCTCAAACACCTCCAATCCAGCAAACGCTTGTTCCATCAAATTGTACGTAGAGCAACCTGCTCTATTACGCCAAGAAATGCACTTCCACAATCAGATACATAAAACCAACAGATTTATTGTCTGTGGATATGTAACACCAAAAGCAAGCTGATAAAACAATAAGCGTTACATATAACCATGTACCATAACTATGTAGAGAAAACGGAGAGAATTTTTAAAAAACGTATTTATGAACACATATACAACATAAGGAAAAGGGACCCAAAGAGTGCTTTGTATAAACATACTGAAGTGAATGGTCAAACGCACAAATTTAAATTTGCATTGTTGGACACCATCAAATATGATCCCAGAGGTAGGGATCATAAGAAATTATTGAGTTATCGAGAGGTTTGGTGGCAACTTTTTTTAGATGCCACGACACCTCCAGGACTCAATGACTACATATCTCTGAAGACTATTCTGGAATTTAACTAACATTACAAATCATGTAATGTGTATTTTGTTGGATACACAATTATCTGTTACATTATTCTTAACATCACAGAGCT
>NC_056747.1:435098230-435105730 GCF_019279795.1 Protopterus annectens | reverse complement strand
CAGATTGATTTCACTGCTCTATATGCCGGTAATATGCCTGCCCATGATATAACGCTATCACTCAAGTCCATATGTGTCAGTCCTTTGCCTATGGAATGATGGTCTTTCCAACATGCATCGATTTGTCCCACTGGATTTACAGGTTTCTTGATGACCTCTCGGACATTTTGAATTTTTCCTCGAGGCAAAACTGCAGTGTGTCGTATGGCCAGAACCAGGTAACCCAAAAAACAACTGCCGGACCAATTCTCAGGTAACCATTTGTATGCCTTTCTGCCACCCACAAAATAACAATCCTTTACTTTAGTAGAAACCTTGCTATGAATATACACTCACCCTGCATGAAACATTTTTCTATCAATTATAGACAGTTGTTTATAAAGAACAAAATTATGTTCTACTTCATCAAGTGTTTTGTGCATCAATCCAATAAATGAATCATAGCTTGTATTACAATAAAGATCTACATTGTTACCTTTAGTGTAACATTCATAAGGAACAATCACATTGCAATTGCTCCAACCCACTTGAACAGTATCATTTTTATAAAAACACACAGTTCCCTTTTGTGGAACAGACAAGTGCAATGCTATTTTATCTTGTGATGTAATGGTTGAGGTATCATAAATCAAGTTCTCCCAGGACTCATTGACCCCTAGGGGGACTGTAGTCATTAATAACCCCCCGTATGCTGTCGGCAAAGCTGTGCAAATCCAGCAATTCGAAACATTGAAAGTCTCAGCATACACATATTTAATTGCCTGGTAAGTGTTAAAGTTTGGATGTCAGTCAATGAGTAATGCTTCACATTTATTCAGTTCAGTCTGTGTGGCTGGGAAAAGGAAAGGCCACAACAAAAAGATTATTGTCACTAGTACAGTTAACAGGATGATTATGCAATACTTCTGAGGAAAGGGTTGTTCTGCATTCCTGTTTCTTCTGGACTCTTATTATTTTTACATTTGGCATGTGACAAGATTTTTGTCCACTTCAAAGTTTTTGACTAATTTACAGTGCGTCAGGTGGATCCAGGAGGTGCACTCCGCAATTTTGACTGCAGTAGGTGTCGACAGAAGCACTTGATATGGACCTTCCCACTTTGGTGACGCCCAATTCTTTTTCTTTACTGTCTTCACCCAAATCCAGGTACCAGGGGACACTACCACTTCTGACGGTCTGGTTCGTTCTTTATCTGAAACAGAATCTGACTGCAACAAATGTTTAGAATTGAACAAGTTTCGTATATACTCAGCTAGTGTACTGTCAGCTTCCTGGTCTGCGGGCATGAGAGATTTCCACTGAGGTATATAATAAGCCCTTCCAAATAATTTTTCAAAAGTAGTCAATAATTTTGCATTCAGAACAGTTCTCATGCTCGACAGTGCCCGGGGCAGACAGTACACCCAATTTCTCTGTGTTTCTACTATTAACTTCTTTAAAATCCCATTATGCCTCTCTACTAGCGCTGCAGATTGTGGGTGATACGCACAATGATTTTTTAAAGAAATACCAAAATGTTTATTTAACTGTTGTATGGTCTGGTTTACGAAGTGTGTGCCGTTGTCACTGTAGATCCTTTCCGGAATGCCGAATCTAGGGATGATTTCTTTAACAAGAACTTTGGCCACAGTTGCCGCGTCTGGATTTTTAGTCGGAAAGGCTTCCACCCATCTGGAAAACATATCTACAATGACAAGACAATACTTATTTTCACATTTATTCAACTCTATGAAATCCATACAGATAGTATGAAATGGATACGGTGGTGTAGGGAAACTCCCTTGCCTGGGCTTTAACACCCCTTGTGCATGATGTTTATTACAAACATGGCACATCGAGCAGAAATTTTTAGAGTAATTTAAGAATTCATATATCATGAACACTTGGTTCACCAGCTGCACCATCCCCCCTGTTGAGACATGGCACTGCCCATGGCTCAACAAAGCTGCATATCTAAACAAATTAGACGGCAATATTGGTTTCCCTTCTTTAGAGATGTACAGCCCTTTTTCGAGAATTGCTCCTTGTTTTACCCATCTTTGTTTTTCAACTTGCGTAGTAAGTGTCTGCATTGTCTTTAACATTTCTAAGTCTAAAATCTCAGAGGGTTGTAATTCCTCATTCAAAAGAAATACTTTGGAAGCTGCCTGCTTTGCAGCTGTATCAGCTCTTGTATTACCTTTTGAAATCCTGTCCTGTTGCTTGGTATGAGCTGTGCATTTACAAATAGCTACTTTCTGAGGTAACTGAATAGATTCTGCTGATATCTACCAGAGAAAAATATTTCTGTTGAGGTTTTAAATCATTCAACAGGGTATGTAGGTCTGGCACCGTAGGTGCCCTTGGTATTACTGTGTCATTTACAGCTTGTAAATCTTGGACCATACGCCACTCTCCACTCGCTTTCTTAACAGGAAATAAGGGTGTGTTACATGGTGAATCAGGAGATTCCACCAATACCCCTTCCTTAAGTAAGGTTGCTATAATAGGTTTGATTCCTACCTCTGCATCTTTTCTTAAGGGATACTGTCTTTTTTGTGGTCTAAATGCTGACTTTGGTGTTATAGTAACTGGTCCCACTGTACGAATAAGTCCTACATCTGATTTTCCTGTTGACCAGAGAGTTTCTGGTATATTCTGTAAGGTATTCTCTTCCTCCTTCAGTAGGAGTGCTAATCAGCTGTCCTTGCTAGACTGCAAGTGTACAGCTGGGTGGGTCTGAGTTATACAATTCAGCTTCTGCATTTGTATTCCCTGTTCTGACAGTTCTAACTCTGTCTGTTTTTCCCATCTCGTGACTTTTTCTCCTAAGTCTACCCATTTTACATTCTTGTCCTTAGTTAAGCTAATGTGTGGTAATCAATTAGATTTATAGAGTGCAAAGAACTCCTGGGGCAATGAACAGCTGGCTACACTGTTCCCTTCCATGTCCCAGTACAGATTACGTCATATCAATCTGTTTGCACGATTTCTAAACAATTCTTGCTCATATTCCTTATCAGGTCCTGGTGTGTTACAATAATACAGAGTACAGTGCAACAAATGCTGTTTATCAATGTCAAGGGAGGGGAACTTGCTGATGGCTACGTTCATCAACTCTTCGGTCACTGCCCCTGGACCAGTCGTAAGTCCTGGCTGTACCAATAAAACATTTTACCCTCCGTTTGCACTGCAAAGGTATCAATTTGTCACTGTGCTTCCATACCCTACATAGTCGGAACTACTGCTATACCAAATAGCTGCAAAAGGTCTCTGCCCAAGAGGTTTACTGAGCATTTTGCAGAAACAACAATTTTGCTTTTCTGGGTCAATCCTGAAACAGGATCGGTTATCACAATATTATGGGAGAGGGGCTCCCGATACAACTGTCCATTAGCTGCTTTCACTAATATGTAATCAGGTGGCTCTGAGTTCTCTGGCAGTTTGGAGGGATGTATCAGGGTCCGTGATGCCCCTGAGTCACACAAGAATCTGACTTCCCTCCCTTCTACCAGGAGTGTAACTTCTGGTTTCGTGTCTGCTAAATAGAGCTCTAAGCTCAGTAAAGCCAAATCTAATATTTCATTTTCTTCACTCTCCGTGACTTCCTGCACTTCCTCTATTTCTTCTGTTACATTCTCTACTCCCTCTATCACATTCTCATTTGTCCCTTCTCTGCTATCCCCTTCTAGTGATTCCTGACTATCATATAGTCAGTCCTCACCCTCCTTATCTTCCGTGGTTGCTTTCTTGATTTTCTAGCAATCCCTTGCCAAGTCTCCCTTTTTACCGCATTTAAAGCATTCACCCCTTTTCTTTCACCCTTCAAAGTCCTCTGATCGCTGATCAGATTGTTTGTTTCCCTGGGCATTTCTCTTGCCCTTTTCCCCGGACTGTACTACATAAACTTCTGCTCCATCTTCTACAGAAAATACTTGGGCTTTCTTTTTCTTTTTGCTATTAAAATGCCTTTCGGCATGCCTAGCATATTCAATAATGACTGCAACCTGCTTGTACGATGATCTACCATGTGCTTTGTAATACAGCTGCTTATGGGTGCAATACTGCCTTTCAAAAATGCATTCTTTAACTGCTGCTCATATGGGGAATCGTGTGTCTGATCTTCAGGAACCTGCATTCCACAATGGTTATTAAAACATTCTAATAGTCTGGCATAATATCTGTCAATAGTTTCACCTTCCTGTTGGATGCATTGATTAATGCAAGTCCAGTCTACCCTAGGCTTCCATTTCTCAAAGATGCGGTCTGTAAGACCTTTCACTCCGTTGTCTAATTCTGCGCTG
Source organism: Protopterus annectens (assembly GCF_019279795.1). Classification (NCBI taxonomy): domain Eukaryota; kingdom Metazoa; phylum Chordata; order Ceratodontiformes; family Protopteridae; genus Protopterus; species Protopterus annectens. Next base: position 435,101,447 of record NC_056747.1, on the reverse strand, counting down.
CTATGTGGGAGGGGCCTGAGCGCAGCGTCACAGAGATTCCAGTCACCACTAATCATGTGCCAATCTGGTCCCACAATTTGTCTGACTACTTTTTCTACCTCTTCTCTGTTTAAATTATAACTTAGCCTCATTCCTTGCAAATCTTCTAAGAACTTTCTAAAATTAACTTTTGGATGGGGAATTCCCTCAGTGGCTTTCCGGATGTCTTCCGGAGTCCAGGGTCTATACACTAGGATAGTTGGGTCCTGACCTTCTTGTCCTGCCTGAGGATTAGGCACTTCTATAAGTGTGCATATTTCTTCTTCACTCATAAATCGTGAATTTCTACCCATTTGATATAACTCAATGTCCCCTTTTGAGTTTCCTGCCCGTGTTCGAGACCTGGTCTCGACGGGATCTCTAATAAACGGTTTTGCTTTTGTAGTGTCTCTACTTACAGTGACAGCAGGATATCGCAGAGGTGGACTAACTTGTTCACTTGCCTCATATTCTGGTAAGGGAGGCGGAGGGGCTGATGCTATTACTAAGTTATTGTCCTCCCTATCTAAAAACATTGCTTTTGAATTATTATTCTTTTGTTCCCTTCGGTTTACTTCCTCAATCCACCTGTGTGCCTGAGGAATTCCTAATTGACGTTGCTTTTTTACCCGACCTTTAGAATCGGTTTTAAGCTGCTTGATAAGTTTGACAAGTGAGGATTTTTCTAATTTACCATCAAATTCATATTTATTAACCCATTTTGAGTAGTATTTAATATTATCAGCACGCTGTGACTGCATGTATTTCGCATCTTCGGTTATGGCGGACCTTGGGATCATTTTGTACAATTATTACCCATTTTGTTCTACCCTTTTAATCGTTACGTAACTCCTTATTTTTGACGTGGTACCACGGATTTTGTTATAGTCTCTTCAGAATGACTGCCTACCTGCTCTGTTTCCCTGATCTATGACAAGACAGCAATCTTTTTGTCCCTGACTTGTATAAACAAAGTCTTAACAAAATAAGTACAAATCTAGTCCCTGATCAAAAACAGAAAAAAAGGTAGATTCACTTTACCTGAGCCTTCGTGATTGATCACCTGGTTCGAGTAAACCCGTCCTTCAGTCGCAGATCAGAAAGTGGCTGGCCTCTTTTGTACGACAATTCAGTCGGAGGGCTTTTCAACTAAGAAGAACCGATGTGGTTTCTTCCCCGTACGGTTTCAAGCCACCTGGCCTGTCTGATCCGAGGCAAAGTGAGGGTCTCCGGTCCGAAGGATCAATCTGTTAAAGGAAAAAACTTCAAAGACCGATACACGTAAGGTTCAGTTAAGGCATATTTAATTACTTGCTGCAAGGAGACAAAAACATGCAAATGCAAGGATTTGTCTAACTACTAACAGGAAGTATGCTTATTCTTATACTGTTTTACAAGACATGGCCTTCTATGGCTGACGTAATCAAACACAACTTTTAGCATTGTTCTACAGCAGATGTTACTCAGATTTTCTGCTGACATGACTAGATTTGTGAGAAACTTTTGAGAAAAGCATCCTGGCCTTGGTGGGCACTAATTCGTTTACAGGCTTCTATTGTACAGTGTTACATTTCAAGGTACTCTTCTAACTCAGATACAAGCAAATGCTGATTGCAGTTCATATTTTCAAACAGGCTTTGTCCTAATTATCTATAGCTTCTACAGCTGTGTATTTTCTCACAGCACAAGTGGAACTTCTTGTCTAAGTTTCATACAAGTAATATTGTTCTATTCATTATTTTCCTAACATAAGCAGAAATCACCTGCTTCTCAGTAAATTTCCAAGGCACAAGCAAGATTTTAGCTAACAATACAAGGTCAGAAAGCATCTGCAGTTTGTACAGATTTATGCAGTATGAAATAGAATAAATGTGTTAACCCTTTTCAAGCTCTAAATGCACTAAGCATATTACTAATACACACATTAATACATATTTTTCTGACAGTTAGAAAAGCATCCTGTCTGTTATGTATAGTAATATCTCTTAAAAATCCACTTAAAAACATTTAAATAAAATGCTAATAAAACAGTTTTTAAAATATTTATGTTGAAATTGTAAACAACCTGATGAGACAAATGTGTAGAAAATACTTAATGTTCACCTATTGAAACTAAATTCTGTTGGCCCTATCCTTCAAAACAGGCTTTAAAGAGATATGTTCATTCAGGCCTGGTGGAGTAGAAGCATCCAATATTATTTGCCATCTGTATTCCAATAATTCCACCCTCAACCTGACATCACCACCCCTTTCAAGACTTCCCACTCTATCGATCACAAAGAAAATACATTTCTTGAAGTCCATACAGTGTGTACTATCCATATACAATGTATTATGTATGTCGTGATTTTTGATGGCCCTCAGATGTTCTGCAATCCTGTCCTTTAACCTACGGACAGTTTTGCCCACATAGAATGCATTGCAGCTAACAGAGGTGACAATATATACCAAATTCTGTGTGTTGCAACTGCACCTGCCAGGGCACCCAATAGTCTTAAAATAATTAGTCCCCACTACATAAGGTCCTTCATTAATGAACCTACAAAATTTACAAGTTCCACACTTATACATCCTGGAACATTTGTATATAATTCTGTTTCCTTGGAAAATTTCTTTGATGTTCTTCCCCCTTGATATATTATTTTGGGGAAACTTCCTAAATCATTCCTCAGAGTTTCATTAAATATTGTGATCCATATTTTGTTCACCACTTCAACAACACCAGACGATTGACCATTGTATCTCAAAATTAATGCCTTGCCTTCAAAGGTGTTGTCCTTCTCCACCATTTCTGTGTTGTTACCCCTTAAAATGGGTTGATATCTACTCCTCCTTTTTCCCAAAACTTTGTTTCTAATTTTTAACAACAACTTTAATGGGTATCCCCTGTCTAAAAAGAAGCCAATTAAGGTATACACTTCCTTATTGCAAGTGTCATCGTCACTCACTAGTCTAAAAAGTCTTACCATCTGGCCCTTTACTATTCCTCTTTTTTGATGTTGAGGATGGCAACTATTATAATGTAACAGGGAATTACTATGAGACTTCGTCCTAAATATGTTGCTATGTAAAATATTTTCTGATTTGGTCAGTTTAAAATCCAAAAATTCTATCTCATTATTGTTCCATTTACTAGTAAATTTAGTCTCATCAAGTTGTTTACAATTTCAACATAAATATTTTAAAAACTTTTTTATTA
>NC_056747.1:435070730-435093230 GCF_019279795.1 Protopterus annectens | reverse complement strand
TGGCCTCAAACTCAGTGCAAAAAATGTATTATCATCCCTTTCAGTTAGAGTGATGTTCCTGAAAATTACCACATCAATGGCAATACCTTAAGTACATACTCAATGGTGAGAGATTTGGGCACTCAGGCTGACAGCAAACTTGCCTTTGATCACGATGTTTCCACAGTGGTAAGAAGGGCATTCTATATGGCTCATCTCAAAAGTAAGGGCATTGCCTCGAAAAAAGGAGACGTTATCACCTCCCTGTACTCTTCACTCATTAGGCCAATAATTGAGTACAATGCCCCTTTTGGTATATACCTTTCAAAGCACCTGCAGCAATTGGAGAGATCACAAAGGTTCCTCACAAGGAAAATTCAAGGTCTTTAGCGGCTATCCTATGTGGATCGGCTGAAATCACTGTCACTTTATTCTGTTTCATACAGACTACTCAGGCAATTTCTCCCTTGTGTATAAGATGATCTGTGACCCTCTTTATTGGAAATGCTGCACAGCCAGGATGCAAATGGCACACAGGTTACTCACTCTAATAACCTAAACTTGGTATGTGACATCAACAGAACCTGCTGGAGGGACAGATTTAGGTTACCACACCTTGGCATAAATTCCCACTTCATATTAAACAGAGAACCTCATTGGCCCTGTTCAAATGCAATCTGGATGACTAGATGGGTAACAGTAAATTCACCCCAGGGATTCCACCTGTAGCCCTGTTGGACAGGGTCAATAGGTGCTGATCATGGTAGCAAGGGTAAATTTGGCTAGGCTTGTAAGGGCCCATGGCCTATTAGCCTAGTAACTTCCTAGGATCCTAATGAGGCTATGGGTAAGAGGCATGTAGTGCACACTGCATATCTGCATTTTGGCAGGGCCATCAACATTACCTCTCATACTGGTATTATTTACAAAGTTTTCCAACAAATTATTAAAGTTTGTAATAGTTTTTGCATAGATAATTGGCTGTCTGAAAGAACCTATGCCATTAGAGTTGGGGATTATTTGCTCTAGACAGGAAAATATAATTACAGGTATCTCATATGGCTCTGTCCTGGATTCCCTGCTCTATGCTCTTTATTGACCTGACAAGAAAGTTAATATCAAGGTAGTGTCATCAGATAACTGGGTATCTATCTTGATAACTTGTCTCTCAAGTGGTTCAATTGTCTTTCTACCTTGCACAACTTTTCTTTTCTGTTATCTCCTACAGATCCAAAGAAGTTATAATTTTACTTAATTCCTCCCATATGAGGCCCATTACTGACTATAATGCCCCCTGTGGCATGCTCCTTGCTAAGAACCTTAACCAACTTGTAGCACTTCAATGTTTTCCTAGAACACAGATCTCATGTTCTCAGTACCCCTTAACTACTCTGATAGAATTGAAACCCTGTCCTTATCATGCAGAGTCCTGAGGGGTGATTTCAGCATAGCCTTCACTGCTGTGAACTACCCACTCTTTGAACATGTTTACCTAACAAAAGGTGAAGCAGATAAGCACTCTAGAGACATAACTTGTGCAACTGCATCAACACTAGATGACACATCTCTGTAATAGGCTGCCTTTATTATCAAAAAGATTACTTCCCCTGGAAATCTTTAAAACCACACTGGATGACTGGATGGATGATCAGATTTTTCACCAGTGCTTTTAAGTCAGAATGAACTTAACTGGATGCATTTTTAGTCTCTCACCAGTATTAAGTGATGTGGCTGAGCTTCTTAATGGTATCCTTGGCCATACACTAAGTAGGGAACCTTTGAACTTATGAAGTCATGAACTGTTAATAAATGGACTTAAGTCCAATTAGGAGAGTTTTGTTGGCTGGTAAGCATATGGGCAAAAAGCACCAAATAAAAATGACAGTTTAAACGTGAAAAGATGACAACAGTGTTCAATCATTTTCGCTCACAGACTGCATTCATCCTCATTAGTTATAGCTACTTTATTAAATGTGCACACATCAGATGTCTGACTGCGATTAAAAAACTAAACAAAACAGGCAACAGTAATGTATTTTAACCTGATTTATACAGAACTTGACTGTTTAAATGCAATCAGATAGCAGTGGCAAGTCATTTCCATTCATAGGCTGTGTTTGTACCAGCCAATTTTAGTGATTTTATTGACTGTTTATACCTTAGATGTCTGATGGTGATCAATTAAAAAAATTGCTTCAGCAATGTACTTGATTTCTTTTATACAAATGCTTTGCAGCACTTCTAGGGGGTCAGTTATTGTCTACCTGTAACCAACTGAAAACAGGGGTCAGTCACTGGCTTCCTTACCAACAAATTTTGCCTGCATTATTGACAATGTGCATCTCAGATGTCTGATTGTGATCAAATAAAAATAATGGCCATGGCAAATGTATTTCATCTACTTATTCACACAAATGCTCACCAGTCATGACAATCCACATTAATGACTGGCTAATTTCTCACATGTTCCACCCCCACCAAAAATTAGACATTTTCTATGTGCACTGCTGAGCTTTTGATTATGAACAACTGCATATTTCATGGCAGGACTAGCCACCAGGTGGTGTGAACCTTTGCTCAAGATGATTGTCACTGCTGAAGTGACACCCAAACCCCATGTGTAAAAAATGGGAAAAGAGGTTGTGAATGGATGGAAAGAATTGCATAAATTATGACCACAGTAAATGTAGTCTACCTAGTAGCTCTCAGGCTAATACAGAGTATAAAAAATGAGACACAGTCTGAACTTAATAAGCAGATAATTGAAACAGGCAATCCATTTTATGACAGTCAGTGCATGTGTTTGCCTGCTTCAACATGTTGGGAATAAGTAATTAATTGCTAAATATCTTTATGAGGTGCAGTGGTGATTAAAACTAGGATTGGCTGAAATGTTTCATTCTTTTGACACAGTGTGCAGAATACCTTTTCCTTAATGTTAGAATAGATTATTTTCCTTAAGAAGTAGACTTAAAATGTTTAATTACACTTAAGATATGTTAGGGTTACTAAGGAGTAGTAGTCAATGTACCATATATGTGTAATTTATAGAGCACAGTTTAATAACTGTCTACTGTATTATGCTGCACCTTTCCTTGGAGGTTGACCAGATAATTAGCACTCTTGAGGGTATATTGAAAAATATATATCTCAAGTTAGGTTTGAACTTTTCCACTTATTTTTATTGAAAGAATGTATAATGGATGACATGTTAGACAATGCCTAGAATGTGTAGGACTAGTACAAGGAAAGAAAACTACCTCAGAGACAGCAGTTATAGTTTAGTTTCCATTAGAAAGGCAGCTGTTGTGCAGCACTAATGTAAATAAGCTATATAGCATGAATAATGATGTTAACACAATTTAAAGACTGCTTTATCGTGTACCTAACCTGTTTACTAAAATATTATTACATCATTCAGTAAATAAAGGTGGGCTAATATGGAGTATTATACTGCTATTGTTATGGTATTCATAAGTCATCAAAAATATACATATTATATATATATATATATATATATATATATATTTGTGTTTGTGTGTCCGTGTGTGTGTGTATATAACAGTGTGTGTTCATATATATGTGTGTGTGTGTGTGTGTGTGTGTGTGTGTGTGTGTGTGTGTGTGTGTGTGTGTGTGTGTGCATCTATTGTATATATATATATATATATATATATATATATATTTATTTATTTATATATATATATATCTATATATATATATATATATATATATATATATATATATATATATATATACATATATATAAATATATATATAGCCCTGGACATTAATGCAGTGGGTGGCAGATACTGTACATTAACACATTGCAAGAAGAGGACAGATGATATGGTAGGACATGCTAGAAGCAAGATGAGACAACATGCAAATGGCTGTAGCACTACTGAGGGGCCTCTAACAGTTATCCCATTAACACCAGATAAGGAATGCCTCCTTTCCATCCATGGGCATGGCTATAGCATAGAAGATGATGGCACTGGAATAATCAAAGGTGGTATGGACACTGGCTGCTACCAATGTCTGCAGCACCATAATCATACAATATTTTATGTTATTTATTTTTTAGCAATGTCTTTGAATAATTGTTTACAGGGTCAGCAGAAGAAACAAGCAGTTCAACTACACCAATAAATTTGTGGGCTATCAGCAGCAGAATGGCTGTTGAAGATACTGCTGATGATAACAAAGTTATTTTTATGAGGCAGCCTGACTAAAGTGGCACTTGGTCCCCTTGTTTAGTGGCAGGATCTCACCCCCCAACATATTAGTAACTCTGCAGGAAGTGACAGTGCATCACAAAGTCAAGCAAATGTTGTCATTGCACTGACCAATTACACTGACCCTGGTACAGGGAGCAAACCAAAGCACCTCTACACCAGTATCACCAAACCCAGATGAACACTTTCAGGATGATAGCAGACATTCAGAGGTAACAGTGTCCAGAGTGACACCTTTACAAAGGGGAGGCAGGCACAGGGATTATCACAACTACCCCAAGAATGATATAAAGTATTAGCTGCTCATGAGCAAGTGTGCCATGACCTTGTTAGAGCTGAGGGCACTACAACAGAGACTTAGATGGAAATGATCAGAGTCCTCCAGGGATTCATGAGGATTTCAAGCACTACTTTGAAATGGCACATAGTAGGGATAATGCCACAAACACATTGATGCATAGTATGGTGACAGCCTCCATTTATACACTAGTTAGTCAAGCAACAGTCAGTCTTGAAAGGGGAAGAGGACAGGGTACTATCCAGACACATGGTGGCAAATCTCATGACAGTACAAGTGCTTCTCAAGAAAGTACTACAATTAGTCAAGGGAAGGACAAGTACAGCAGACTTCATGCAGGCCACATCAGCATTCATCTACACCTAGTAGAACCTATCATTCAAGGTCCTGTTTACTTTCCCACAGCACTGTCAGATCAGTGACTGCTGGATCACCAGCCTCAGGGTAGTCATGCCATCTGACCAATTTAACATCCAGAAATCATGAGAGCCCCTTTTTAAAATTATTTCCCACTGTCACCTATCCTATCTTCAAGAGATACTTTTCCTACTATGTTTTAATTGTGACATTTCTGTTACTTACAATTTGACCTTCAAAATCACAGGTCAATGTTTAGCAAAAAGGAAATAAGTTATTTAAAAAAGAGAGAAAAGCCATGTGTGCTAAAGACACTTTTTAACTGTATGCATTTCACTGCTGCAGTGATACTCCATAAAACTTTATGGAACTGTAGAATGAAATCTGTATGTCATAACATAAGATTGCAGTCATTAACAGCAATGTTCTACACATTACCATTTATGAATTTAGAGACAAAACTATCATCATTTGTGCAGTGGTGAGGGTGAAGTGGCAGCAGTGTATTTTTTACTTGGCGGGATACTCATCCTTACAGCTTGAAATTACCTACAACTTCAAAGTAGTAATACATAAGTTTTCATGGAAAAACAGTACTGAGAACATTACAGATTAAAATGAGTAGCCTACCATGCAAACAAACACTGCTGCTACTTCACCCTCACCACTGTACAAATACTGATAGTTTTGTCTCAGAAGACAAAAATAATAATCTGATGTGCAGTACCTCCACAAACAACATACTTTAACCTTAGAAAACATTGCATAATATACAAAACAATATGTTAAATTTTCATTCAAGTGCAAGGTATGAACTCATTAAATTCTGAATTAACAGTTTATACTAATTACACTTCTTTAGGGCATTCAGTAAGTGTATATTTAGATAAGCTAGGTAACTTAGGTAAACAAGGGAGGAGCCACCACGGACCCTGGGAACTACTGCCTCATTAGCCTGAAGAGCCTGGTCTGCAAGGCCATGGAACGTATCATCATGGAACTTATAAACAAAGACATTGGTAATCTCCAAACTCTGGATCCCACCCAGTTCGGGTTTGTAAAAGGCAGATCATGTCTCCTAAACCTGATAGACTTCTTTGAAGCAGTCGCCAACTCCGTAGATGAGGGTAAAGTGGTTCACACAGCCTATCTAGATCTTGCCAAGGCTTTCGACACCATTCCCCACTCTGGAATTATAGATAAACTCACTAAACTAGGTATAAATCCCTATGTCACAAGATGGTTTGCCATCTGGCTCACTGACAGAATCCACACTGTGAAAGTAGCAGAGTCCAAATCTGACTTCAGACCAGTGACAAGCGGAGTACCACAGGGTTCAGTCCTGGATCCTCTCCTGTTTGGTATCTACTTCTCTGAAGTACAGGTTAACACAGAAGGTCTTTGGCTAACGAAGTTCGCAGATGACTGCAAACTAGGAGCTGTAATCGAAACTCCTAATGATGTGGAAATCCTACAAAAGAGCCTCACTGAGACAGATGCCTGGTGTCAAAGCCATGGCCTCAAGCTCAATGCCAAAAAGTGCATTGTCATTCCCTTTGGAAAAAACTCTGTACCTATGAACTACAACATAGGCGGTAGTATAACACCGAAGTGTGATATGAGACCTTGGAACTCAGGTGGACAGTAGTCTCTCCTTTGATAATCACATTACCACAGTAGTCAGGAAATCCTTCTACGTGGCACACCTCATCACAAAAGGTTTCTCATCCAGAAAAAAAGAGGTCATTGTTGCCCTCTACTCATTACTCATTAGACCCATTATAGAGTACAATGCTCCTTTTGGTATGTACCTCACAAGACATCTACAACAACTGGAAAGGCCGCAGAAATACCTCACAAAGAGGATTACCGGCCTCAAACATGCCCTACGCAGACCGTCTCAAAAAACTCCAGCTTTACTTCATCACATATCACCTACTCAGAGGTGATCTCTGCCTAACATACAAAGCTATGTCAAACCCAGAGCTGTTGGAAGTCCCAATCCCTCTGAGCTACATGCTCTAGGGACCTAAACCTTGTCACCACAATAAACAGAACATGCGAGAGGGAAAGATTCCTGTCCCAGAGACTTCCCATACTCTGGAATAAACTACCTGTCTATATCAAACAAAGCTCCTCATTAGTACTCTTCAAGAAAAATCTTGATGATTTGATGGGAAATAGGAAATTCACCCCGGGGATCACTTCTGTGGCTCTGCTCGACAGTGGCACAGGAAAATAATTTTCTTGGGAGGCAAAAGCCAGGGTACCTTTTTGGCTGGGCTTGTATAGGCCCTAGGGCCAATAGCCTAGTACCTACCTATGAACCTATGAACCTATAAACCAACTCAAAAGAATTTATTGTGCAAAACAGTTAAAAATGTTATTATTACTTATATGATGCCTTAAAACATGAATGAACAGGAGTCTGTGAGCCTTCAGGCATGACTTTTACAAACAATGACATAAGTAACTGTTCTGAAATAAAAATAATAAATAAATAAATAAATATTTAAAAATGAGAAAGAATGTCAGATGAACAGTGACAGCAAATTATGCACCACACAATATAACCCACAGATATCACTGCATACATAAAATATAGTCTAGATGTCTTGTACAAGAAAGTAAACACTAACCTGAATGTCATGGTCCATATTTCTGCACCACCTCCTTAGCTGTGCAGCATGTCATGCAGAATCCTGCCACATGAAGTCCCTTATTACTACTGCTGGCTAGTCATCATTAGTAGTATTGGGACTGGAACTGGGAGCTGCGGTGACTGCATGGGTAATTTCACCACCAGACCAGTGCATGATCATGTTATGCATCATGCAACATGCAACAGGCAGTAAACATCCTGCATGCAGTAGCTGGGTCATATTAAAGGGCATCCCCAGATGCATCCAGGCACCTATAATCACTCTTCAGGAGGCTGAAAAATGTCTTGATGGCAATACACATATCTGGGATAGGGATGTGTTGTAAGTCTCTACTGTATCCCCACTTGGATTTCTCACGGTCTCATGATTCATGGCCCCAGTGGATATCCAGCATCACCTTGAAGACCGAATAAACAAGAGGGGGGGTAGACAAAACAATAGAAAACTGGTTTGGTATTCAGCAATATATTTTACCATGAATAACCACTTAAATACAATAGAAAAAAGAAAAAAATCCAGCTACTAACAACATGATCACAGAGCATCCTACCATGGAGGAAAAGGTGGTACAATGGGTTGTTGTTCCAGATAATGTAGTCATGTGTACTGCAAGATGTGGAGACATTGATGATGTACCCCCATGCATCATGCACTATCTGGCAATTCATGGGATGGTTGCCCTTCTAATTGTGGTACCACTAACCCCATGGACCAGAAGTAACCCTAATTGCAACATGGGTGCAATTGATTGCACCAAGTGCCTCTGGAAAAAGATGCATACAGTCCCAGCCCAGTAGTGAGGTGATGCTGGGGAACAGATACACTGATCAACACATGTTAAGAGTACATCCAGGAACTGCTGCAGTATCCTTGAGCAGAAGCCTGTGAGATCCCCAACATGTCCTCTTATCTCTGTAAGGTCCCCATGGTGAGTGTAGTGAGGGCTATACATACTTATTATCGATAGAGTTAGGAAGTCCATGCATTCCTCCAGTACTCTTGTGGGTGTCATTCATACCTACTAAGACCCTTAAAATATTCCTCTCCACTCTGATCTTATCAAGTATCTCTCAATTATTACATTTATAGTGAGTAAACCTCTGCCTATATCACTGCCTTCCTTGCTGGTGAGCATCATTAAGCACAGGCAGTTTTGGCTCAGCCAAGACATGCAGCTCGCATCTGGAAGTAGCAAGTAGTAACAAGTATCAGCACTTTTGCAGATCACAAAGTAGATAGGGTTAGTAAGACAACCCTTTATAATAAAGTTCCTGCAGATGGTGAGGAAGAGTGAGAAAAATTTACTGTAATTTGCAAAAAGGTGAGAGAACCTTTATTCATATGCTGGGTTACATCATTCGTCATTTACATCTCATTATGTGTTCATTTGTTTAGGCTTTAGTATAAGTGGCCTCTCTGAATGATGGCTTATCTGTGCTTACTTGTGAACAGTGTGGATAGCCTTATCATATCCATGTCATAAGTGTGAATACCACTATTCATCATTTTCTTTTTCCACTTCGGCTGCAAATTGAAAGCATGTAAATCTGTGCTTCTATGACTGTCAGGGAAATTGTTTCTTGAATTTGAATAGTTTTTTGTGTGTTAAATGTGTCCATATTCAGCAAAATTAAGTAATTTGAGGCAATAAGGCTGATAAACAGTGAAAGATATTATGTAGAGGTAAAAGATATTCTTCAAAAAAAAAAAAAAAAGAAAACCGCTAACTCTGAGCTTTGTGGCATCTACTTGTTTGATAGGAGTTTCTGGACTGGGTTCTGTTTTTTCAGTCATTCTTTTATGAAAAAAAATTCCAATTTTGCATCATGTCAAGATGCTCAGATTTGGTTACTCAGTCATCTAGTTCTGCATTGCTAATAATGGCACAAGGAGCCATCATTCCCCGTAAAGTTGTAACTTTAATAACTCGTAAAATGGCAAAATAGCAGAAAGGCAGGTAACAGCTTCTTTTCACCTCTCCAGCTGGACCGGTGGCACAAAAGTCTCAATGAACTATGAAAAGAGGCAGTTATTAAAGACACAAAGATATAATACATAGTAACAGATACATAAATATATGTTTAAAGTAGTACAAATATTTTATCATCATAGTGCCCTTTTTAAGCTTATCTTAGATAATGGGAAATCTGTGCATCAATACCTTGATTGGAAAATGAGCATTCTCCAGCAGACTATTAATGCACAAGTAATGCCCGCTGAGAAGAATAAGTCCACCATTTTACGGCTGCTTATCAAGCCAGCATGAAGCTTGGAAATGAGAAAACGGAATGGCCTTCATTATTTTACGCTCGCTAAGGAACGTTTTTGCTGTTTAGTGAGCGAAAAATATAAAAAAAGATGACAAAAAGGTACGGGTATGTCTGTATGTGTATGCGTGCATGTCAGTTAGGTTGAGCAAGCCATTATTTTACACTCGCTAAGCAGCGCTTTTGTTGTTTAATGAGTGTAAAATAAAAACAGAAAAAAAAGAAAATACAGCATGTGTGTGAGAGTGTATGCATGTATGCAAGTAAGAGAGAGAGAAAGAGAGAGAGATTGTGTGTGTGTGTTTCTGTCTGCATGTGTGTGGGAATGGGTGCATGAAAGCAGAGACTCTGTGTGTATGTGTGTGTGTTTGTGTGTGTGTGTGTGAGGGAGACAGAGAGATGGATGGAGACAGTGAGAGTGAAAGCGAGAGTGATGTGTGAGTGAATGCATGCATGTAAGCAGAGGAGACTCTGTATGTATATATGTATGTGTGTAAGGGAGAGAGAATGGTCTGCAGGTAATATTGTTATGTTTCACTTGCTTATTTTTTTTTAAGCACTATATTATTTTTATATACATTTGATGTAAAATGCTTCCTCCAACACCATTAACATAAACTACAGCAAGTTTGAAACACTAGACAGAGGAACTATTTTACATTAAAAATATATAAAAAAAATAATATAGTACTTAAAAAAGTAAATAAGCAAGTAAAACAAAACAATTTTACAGCGAGTCCATTGTCTAAGTGCAGTAATGCCCTCCAGGGTGTGTGTTAATGTGTAATTAACATCCCTGGGCGGGCATTAATTACACATTAACACACACCCTGTCAGGCATTATTGCTTGCATAGTCTCTGGCTCATGGTCCATTTCATGACCAGTGGATCTCAAGATCCAAGAAATGTGGAGAGTTTACTGGCTACAAAAGGAAACACCTACAGGAAAGTTAGCCAATCACTCAATGCGAGCAGAGTAGGAGATGAAGTAGCGCAAGTTGCCCCCCACAAAAAACACAAGATTAACAGGGTGAGATAAATTAAATAACGATGGTGCCATGATGTAGGAATACCAAGAAAGTAATGACAAGCTCAGCACAACATTTTCTTGTGGCATAATCTGGGAAACTAGCAATTGATAGCAATGAGCTTTGATCAATGATTTAAGATCATAAATTAATGTGTGTGTGTGTGGGGGGGGGGTGGAAGAGGAACACAGTTAATCATTTACTTACTAGGTGTAACAATAGACAGAAATCTGAAATTTCATTAGCACATACAGCAAGTCATTAAAAAAAAACTCCAAAAAATTGGACTTCTTTACTAGTCAAACCAATGCCTATCTGATGTTACAAGGAAACCATTGTCTAGTTCTCCCTCTACCCAATATTCCTGTATACTTCAGCTATATTTACAAACTTGCAAATCACACAGAATGCAAAGTTAGAGGTATGCTACAACAAAGTAAGAAAATTCTCTACAATCCTCTCCTATAAGACTCACCAGTCTTGCTTAAAACAACTATTACGGTTTGAACTAACATAATTCCTAATCTATATCCAGTTATCACAGCCCATACTTTTTTCTATAACCTTGATAACTGCCCTGCCAAAAAAAAAATTAAAAATCTTTTGTCAGTTTTGACTGTGTTGTTACACTCCACTGAAAAATGACTTTTGCCCACCATAAAATTAAACAATACTGCATGAGATGCTCTCTAGTCCAGTTATGCCTAAAGCCAAATTAAAACAATACCTGATTGACTAAGTGCTGTGCTCATGTACCTCACCAGGCAAATTTGGAAGCTTCAAGCCACTGCACTTTATTATTATCTACCCTACAGTCCTTGTTACTCTCAATAATACTCAGTATTCACATACCTTCTAATCCTTATTACAGTTCTCTCAACTTCTAAACCTAGACGCAGTAATATGCCGTCTCTCATCCTACCTGCCCTCTCATAACTTAACTACCTGCAACTTCATTTCATATTTCTTTTATGGTATAACTTTCTCGACTGTGAGCTACTAAACCCAATATGTACTCTTATTCTATATTCTTGTGAGATTTGCAAATTTAATCTCATTGTATATTTTTTCACCTGCCTGTGAGTAATTCCCTTTTAAAGCTCAACTGTATTATATACTTAACCTGATACACTTTGTATATATTTTTTTCTTTAAACTTTATGAATTGTAAGTTTAACAACTGTAATTTTGCACTATAAGTTTACTATTTTTGTTTCTTCTGTGGAGCTTTTCTACTCCCCCGGCCTCCGCTAAAAAGGGGAACTAGCCCAGTCGGACTTTCCTGGTCAACAAATGTCAAATAAATAAATGCAATGTATATAAGACACCTAGGTTACAGACACCTTAGCTTACACATATGTACTATCTCACTTTCATTTCTTCACAAAGGTTTCCATTTTTCTACCAACTTAAATATATACATACTCTCCTCTTACCTGATGCCCGGCATTGCACAGCCAAAATTATTTTGCCTCTATGCTTGAATTATGTTTTCCTCTTAGATAACTCTTAAATATACAACCTGCTATAGAAAGTCTTCAGTAGGGAGTGATTCTGTATTAACCTTTCACATCCATGGACACACCATTGTAATTTTTCTCTTTTCACCAATACCCTTTCCACCAATCTCATGTGTTCCTTTTTTTAGCACCCACCATATATGGACTGTGTTTACTTAATTTCTCTCCTCTGTCTCCACTTTCAAGCAGGCACTGAAAATACATTGATGAAATTCAGTGTTGCTATTTCAAGCCTCAACTTATTTACATTCTCCTACTCTTCAAACTTCATCAGACACCATAACTATTTAGAAAAGAAACAACAGGAAGCCAGAAGTCAAAGGAATATTCTTTGCCGACCAACTTGCAGAAAATGCTTTCTCCTTAAAAAGACTTCCTCAGACTGTAAAAACATTAAAAGCACATGCTTAAATAGAACCAATTCAATGTTTTAAAGTCCTTTGATTTATTGTACTTTTAAAATTCAACATGTCATTCAAAGCTGCATACACAGAACCATTTATACTAACTTGCCAAGCATGTTCTTCAGCTTATAGATTTCCAATATCTGCATCCTTAATATTTCATGAAACGAGAACTTTGTGCAAACTTTAAGAAAAAATATATGAACATGATTATGTAGTAACAGCAGGCAACAACAATAATGCTTCAAGTAGGTATAGCAGAGCAAGTGTTAATTTTAACAAATTGTTTTTTTATGTTCTGGATACAGTGTTAACAGATGTATCCTATTGATGATAGCTTGCATTTTTTTTCTGTATTTCAACATCTTACGGAGGTTGAAGGGCATGCATTTTTATGTACCCTGACAATTTACTCCACTGATGGCCTTTGTCTGTTTCGTATATATTTGAAAAAAATATTTTTTGCAATTGTACCTTTCGGCATTTTTATTTTTCACCAGTTTATTTGAAAATTTAGATTAATTTACTCATGTTTGTATCATTCCATTGTCCATTTATGGATTTATATTTATTATTTGCACCTTTGTTATTTATTTATTTATTTATTTGTTGATTGGTTCATTCATTCATTCTCATGCCTTTTGGTCTGAGTTGTGGTTAAAAAGGTTTATTTAACCAGTCAACCCACCTGGTTATCCAATACATAAAAAACAAACACATACTTACATAGACATACATACTGTAAATAGCACTTTGAAGTGTACAAAGCTAGAGGACAATTTTGTCTAGTGTGAAAAATGAGGACGCGTTATGCCTATGGTCAACTATAATGTTACATCACAGCATCTTATAAGACAGAAGACAGGCCATGGCCAGAAATTTCTAGTCAGCAGTTATCCAAACCTTGAAGAATGGCATGATTTAGATAAAGAGATGTTTTTCAGTATGCAACAGGGTATTTAAAAGCAATAGTGTGGGTACTATTTCATACTTGGGGGTAGGGTTCTTGGGCAATCAATAAAGGCTTTACAGACATGGAAATGTTTTAAGACTAATACCTTCATCAACCACTATTGTATCAACTAGGATTAAGGAAAGTACAATACTGTACTATCACTCCATTCACTGAGATAACATTATAAACTATGTGAGCAACACATGGTCAAACGGTAAGCAAGAAAAATTCCAGGTGGCTTTCCAATGTTATAAGTGCACTGGTAGCACATAAAGTGCACTTGTAAAACACTAGCTACATATGTGACTCTGTCAAAGTTGTACACCTATAACACATGCTACTGTAAGTACATGTACATCTTTCATACACCTGTAACACATTCTACTGTAAGCATATGTACATCAGACATACACCTGTAACACATGCTACTGTAAATACATGTACATCAGATGTACACCTGCAACACATGCTGCTGCTGTAAGTATAAGTACATCAGACGTACACCTGTAACACATGCTGCTGTAAGTACAGCTGTAACAAATTTACACTTGCAACACATGCTGCTCTAAGTACACCTATAACAGATGTACACCTCTAACATACAGTGCTGTAAGTATGGCTATAGCAAATGTACACCTATAACACATGCTGCTGTAAGTACAGCTATAACAGGTGAGCAGTTAAGCACCTGTAACACACGCTGCTGTAAGTACATCTATAACAGATATTCTCTTGTAACACATGCTGCTGTAAGTGCAGCCATAACAGATATACACCTATAACACATGCTGCTTTAACTACATGTACATCAGATGTATACCTGTAACACATGCTGCTGTAAGTACATGTAAATCTGATGTACACCTGTAACACATGCTGCTGTAAGTACGTCTATAACAGATGCGCACCTTTAACACATGGTCTACTAAGTACATCTATAACAGATGAGCACATGTAACACAAGCTGCAGTAAGTATAGCTATCACAGATGCATGCATATAAAACATGCTGCTGTTAGGTACATCTGTCACAGATATGCACCTATAACACATGCTGCTCTAAGTACTCCTATAATAGATGCACACCTCTAACATGCAGTGCTGTAAGTGCAGCTATAACAGAGGTACACCAATAACACATGCTGCTGTAAGTACAGCTATAACAGAGGTACACCTATAACACATGCTGCTGTAAGTACAGCTATCACAGATGTAAACCTATAAAACATGCTGCTGTTAGGTACATCTGTCACAGATATGCACCTGTAACACATGCTGCTCTAAGTACAAACTTAACATATGTGCACCCGTAATTACATTTACAGTGGGTACTAGACGGGTGTCAAGGAAGGCAAGCAAATATATTTCAAAAAGCTATTGCATTTAACCTGATATCTAAAATCAATTTACAGAGATGGTCTCAAATGTTGATTCCATTTAAGAACAGTTCTTCCTGCACTGTTTGTTACTCGCTGCAGAAGTTGATTTTTGAACGATGTGCATGGCATTAGTATGGAATTCTCCTAATATGCTGTCACTAATCTCAAGTTTCCCAGGAAGAAAAGTGCATTTGTTGAGCCATTGCTCTTCAAGGGATGTTAACAGCATGCACCCATGATCCCAGTTATTCTCACTAGCGGCAATATATAAGTATTTACTATGGGATGGGTAAGGCCAGTCTATAACTGAATGGGATAGTTATCGCAAGCACAAAAAAGGAAACCCACTAGGCATACATGGCCAGCGAGAGCAGCTAGCCTGGTACTTACCAATGAAAATATGCAAAATGTATGCATGTATTTATTCTATGCTTAAAATTGTTTTCTGGGTTTGAGTACTGATCCATTTAGACCATTTTATGCCAGTCTGGTTAGTACACATATTTGAACATGTTTAATACTCATAAAGGAAATACAATAATGCAATGCAAAGAATTATTCAACATTATAACATTTAGCAACAGAGATTAAATAATCCATACATAGTACAGATATGAGGTCTATCAACTTTCACAAAACAGTGGAGTCACTTAAAAATTCAATCATAGTGCTTTCACAGCTTGGAGGATTATATACCTCCTTAGTGAAATCAGAACACTGCAGTATATTGAAGTTGCTGAAAATACTGTTTTGGAAACCCTAACCAAATGTGTAAGTTATATCTCAACAGTGTGGTGTAAAATTGAAAAATAAAAAGTGTCTATGTAAGGTTAGACTATTTTTTTTCTGGTAGAGGCAATAGAAGAATCACTTTGTTTGATACAATATTGGTTGATGAAGGTGTTACTCTAGGAATAGTGCAAATTGAGTTTGCAATATTTCAAAAAAATATTTATTGGCATGTCTCTGAGTGAGAGAGAAAATGACAACTGTTTAAATCATTTTATTAATGCAGTTTTAATCATGACATACTTGAGCATTAAAGTACCCCTTTGCAATACTGAAGAGACAGTAAGGGTTATTATTTTTTCAACCTATTTTCTAGAAAAAAATGACTATAATAATGATTGATCCTAGCACATTATGCTAGTACATGCATAATGAAATAAATGTTTAATTTTCCAGTGCTACCTTTATTTATCAGTGGATACAACAAAGGGTTCAGTTCTATGGAGTTTTCTTGTCAAACTACAGGGTGGAGGACTAATATGAACACTTTGATTTTCTGAGCAGATCTGTTATTTGCATGCCCAGCTAGTAGCAAAGCTAGGGTGGGGCAAAATAGCCAACTGCCCTGGATGCAAAGTGCTGGGGGGTACAATCTGTCACCCATCATCCCAATTGCTTCTTACTGCTATACTGTTTTTAAAAGCCAATATTTCATTTGCAGTCAAACCTGAGCAACAAAGCAAAGTGTGGCCTAAACTATAGCAAACTGCTTGCTAAATTATAACAAGCAGTTTGCTACAGTTTAACTGTCAAATAAATGTTTTTTTCTGAACTAATACCTGACAGCAGTAGCACTCCTTGCAGAATGTAAACTGCAGCGACTGTTTGCTATATTTTTGCAAGCAGATTGCTATAGTTTAAAAAGAAAAGTTAAAAAAAAAGATAATAATAAATCCTGAGTCTAATAGTACTCTGCCAGGGTATAAGTTATAGCAACTGTGAGCTGCATTTGTAGCAAACAGTTTGCTAAAATAATGTTTTTTTTTTTTAAACTAAATTTTGAGTGAGGATGGAGGGTAGGGGATAGGGCACAGAACAAGGACCTGAATGGCTGGGGCAGGTGGAGTTATGTATTGTTTATCTGGCCATCTGGCTATTGTGCCAGTAGAAGAAACTCTTTTTGTGTGTGTGTGTGTGTGTGTGTGTGTGTGTGTGTGTGTGTGTGTGTGTGTGTGTGTGTGTGTGTGTGTGTGTTACTCTTCAATTGAAGAGCTAGGGACATGTGGATCGGGTACTGCCTGCAGGAATCATTGAAGCATTCTGCAGGTTTTACAGCAGTGCTTTTGGTCCTCTCTTTAGGTGCTGAGGAGTGGAGCACTAGTTCATGGGACCAACACAGCGTTCAGCCAGCTATGCTTCTGAAACCAGTTATTACATTTCTTTTCTATAAATATACCCAATGTTTAGCACTTACCACAAAAGGATCAACTGGTGTATTTTACAAATAAAAGATACAAGAACTGCCACATATAAACTCACACACACACACACACACACACACACACACACACACACACACACACACACACACACACACACACACACACACACACACACACACACACACACACACACACACACACACATGCCCAAAGATCCATGCACACATGCACCCATGTGCGTGCGCACACACACACACACACACACACACACACACACACACACACACACACACACTGGCACAGATGTTATTTTCTGACACTGTCTTGCAGCACAGTGCTCCACTTGTTCCAGTGACTACTTAATTTATCCAGCTACAGGTGTCCTTAGAAGCCATATGTCTATGTGTTTGTATTGTTGTTGCAGTACCTTTAATTATAAAAATGTAAGTGAAACAAGCAGTGATCCATAATAAGTAATTTCTTTAGAGTGGAACTCTGAAAAGTCTTATACCTAGCTAGTCTGAGTGATCAATGTAACTAAAAGGCAGTGTAATGTTTTTGGAATATTTAAAGGGGCAATGTAACAGGGTCATATGTAATATGCATCTGAATTATAAAACTGACTATACAGATTTATGGATAATGCTCTAATGCAGTACATGTTGGCTTTGTCTACATTATTGTTATACAATCAAACATAAACTCATGCATACGCACCCATACATGCATAAATACATATAAATATATATGTGTGTGTACTGAAAACCTTGAAACTGCATTGGTCGACTGGCATATGGTCAACTTGTAGTTTTCAAGTTGGCAGAATGTCGAACCCAAATCGATCGACTACACTACAGCAAACAGGTAGTCTACTTTGAGTATATGGGTTCAGCATTGTGCAGGGGGATCACTGTTCAGTGAGGAACAGGGAATTAGCCCATTTCCTCACTGAAGTGTGATCTCATAGTTGGTATATTTAATGAGCAGTGGAGGAGTACAACCCCCCACATGGGGTGGTGCAGGGAGCAGGCAAAACAGTAGAATTAATATACTATTGACTATATAGTTTAACGGTACATTAATGTTCATAGCAGGAGGTGAGTGACATCACCTCCTGCTATGTCAAATACATCGAAGCATGGTTGTCAAGGTATTCATTTTCAAAATAAACTGAATGCACTCATTTTTGCTTTGGTTTACTTTTCGACACATTTAGATTCGACATTTTAAATGGTCGACCAAATGGATTTGAAATGTCAATAGTAAACCATATATATATATATAAAGAGAGAGAGAGAGAGAGTGATATATATATATATATATATATATATATATATATATATATATATATATATATATATATATATATATATATAGAGAGAGAGAGAGAGAAAGATATAGAGATATAGATATATATGGTTTAACATGAAAATGCAGGTTCAGGGAACACAGAATTGTCAAAACTCATCAGGCTGCTTCCAGTATTGCCAACCTGAACTAGGCCGATGTTTCGACTAGAGATCACAGTACAGTGTGGATAGGGAAATTACTCTTTTCCCCACTGTAGTGCAATCTCTGAGTTGGAATATATATTTTGCAGGGGTTGTGGGGGTGCAGAGAGGCTAGCCCTCCTGCAAAAAGTTAGGTTACGTGATTTGCAGTACTGAACTACAAAATTAAATGTTGAAAGTGTGAATGCATTTTGTCACTAAATGCACTTGACATTCTGCTCTACTTAGTAAGCAGGAAGTAGTTTTGCAAAGGCGATATTTTGAATGGATTATGTTGTGCCATATGAACATTTGATGGTAAACTTATATATGGATATATATATATATATATATATATATATATATATATATATATATATATATACACATATACACACACACACACACACACACACACACACACACACACACACACACACACATATACATATATGCAAACATATATAGATAAACATAAATGGGTTCATGACAATTCACTCACAGACCATTTCACTGAATTCAAAGTAAATGAAACATGATAAAGTCATAAACATCTTTTAAAAGAGACATTTTTGCATGGAAACAAGCCTCCACCCCTGCACCCCCTATGTGGGAGGCTTTGCCCTTTTTCCCCCGTTATTTAAATATAATAACTTTAAAATTGTACAGCAGTGGATGAAATAGAAAAAAAGCACACAAAGTGAGTCACTGTTGATGTAAAAACTCTAACACACCTTAAAATGTTTTTTTTGCAAGGGAGTAATTTCCCTAGCCCCCCCCCCATGTGGGAGGCTGTCTTGCATATACCCTTTACTTAAATGTACTAGCTCCCCTGTTGCACTACTACTACATAGAAAAGTGAAAATATCACACACAAGGAATCATTGTGAGGGCACATATAATATAGAAACCACATCAGCAGTGATTATGTACTGTTCACCATCAAGCTCATCACTTTGACACCAGCCAAAGCTTCTTCATACATTTCTACATATTTCTGCTTATGTATTTCAGAACACTGTATAGCTATACAACATTCAATCAAATAAAATTTCTGCCTAATTGTTATTTAGAGAAATGGGCTTTCAACCATTTGTGTTTTGTAATTTGTCATTTAGTGAACTAGTTATTCAATGAAATGAAAGTGATCCATAATATACATCATACACACACACACACACACACACACACACACACACACACATATATATATATATGTATGTATGTACAGAGATAGAGAAAACATTACTATATAAACGTGTGTGTGTGTGTGTGTGTGTGTATATATATATATATATATATATATATATATATATATATATATATATATATATATATATATATATAGAGAGAGAGAGAGAGCAGAAAACCTTGCAGTGATTCCTTTTTTATACAGCCCCTGAGATACACAATTACTTGTGGAGGTGACGGTATGCAGCATACCACCATGGGCAGTGGTGGAAATCAAGCAGCTTTCTATGCTAAAATTACAACCTAACAATGGACAACATACAAGTGTGGAAAAATATCTATCAGTGTCCACAAAAGTTGTCCCATCAACCATTACAGTGGCAAGATTGCCATCTATACGGTTTCCAAAGGAAGCCTCACAATGTAACCAATACCATAATATGCAGGTAGTATCTACTATGCAAGTCTTCAGCTTCAACAAACAGATGACAAGGGTACCATAGTCATGTCCATAATAAAAACAAATCTAGAAAGTGATATAACACAACTGACATGATATAAAATTAAGTGGGCATAGCTCAGAATTGGGCAGCTACATTATTTTTTCACGTAGAGAGAATCCCGTATATATATGAGCACCTTAGAATACTTCAGCCTTATTCAATACTATATATCATTAATAGACCTTATTAGCATGCAATGTTTCAGAATTTTGGGGAGTGTTAGCACATATGTCAGTATCTGCCAAGCTTGGTTGAGTCCAAACGTATGAGCCAAAATCAAAAGCTTTTTAAAGGTGGCCTGCTCTGTTGATACAGAGGGATAATCCCTGTACTGTGTCCCAGGCTGGCTGGTGTCAGTTTCCCAAACATCTGTAAGAGCGGCTGGGCATAAGGAGGAATGATGAGGCTATGACTACACATCCATCTTTAAAAGAGACACAGGAATGGTATGCGGTGAGAGGCAGGCCATTCTTGAAGGTGCAGTGAAGTCCAGAGCCATGTACAGTAGTCAAAGTAGGTAAATGTGCAGTCACAACTTTAGGAGGGGTGTGAGCTCATCTAAACAGATGCTCACGCCTAACATCTCAGA
Organism: Protopterus annectens; assembly: GCF_019279795.1. Lineage (NCBI taxonomy): Eukaryota > Metazoa > Chordata > Ceratodontiformes > Protopteridae > Protopterus > Protopterus annectens. The sequence goes on along the minus strand of NC_056747.1, from coordinate 435,072,199 downwards.
ATGCTCTTCTGAATAATGTCAGCATGGGGAAGGGGTAGGCCTTCCAGTTCAGCATCAAACCATAGTTTGTAAACAGCAATGTTGGCTCCCAGTCTTACTCCTCCATGTACCATGTCTTTCCCAGTCTGTACCTGCAGGTGGATCTGGCATGGGGGGGGGGGGTTATATACTCAGGTGATGCTTGGCATACGGGTTATATATTTGGGTAATGCTGTATCATTGTGGTATCATGAAAAATAGGGCTTAGGAGAGTCATACCTCCTCAAAAGTCATCATATCCCACACAGCCATCACAGATTTATAAGAAAGTAAGTAAATAAAAAAAAGTCCTACAGATAAACACGAGTATGATGCAGAACATGTTATCAGAGTGAGAGGTGAGCAGAATTATAAAAACATCAGGGCTTTCACATATGTCTTGAATATTGCAGACAGACTAGAGTGCAGCACAGGCATACGTCACTATAAAAACAGCTGATAACGTGTAATATGTGCATGCAGAGCAGTATGACTGTAGGTATCTACAATGCTGAACAATGCAATGAAATGTGTAACACAGAGGTGATATTACAATGCAATGAAATGTGTAACACAGAGGTGATATTGGTTCATACATATTAATAGTGCAGTTACTCTGCACACATTAACTGTAATGGGTCTATGACACTGGATCGAAAACTGATTTCATTGAATGGCATGATAGAAATTGGTTGCATCCCCCACACACCCCCTGCTAAATATATATACCAACTCCGAGATTGCACTACAGTGAGGAAAGGGCAAATTTTCCATTCTTCACTGTACCGTGATCTCACAAAATCGATTTATATCAATGGCATTTTTGGTGTAGAAGCCATTCGATGAAATTAGTTTTCAATCCAGTGTCATTGACCCAACTGTAACAATATGGTGACATACTACCTCTAAGCAGTATTACTAGCTGCACTAACCAATATCGCATACTATGATAAAAGGCTCTGTAATGCTGGTTAAAAGCAAGAAACTGAGCAGTTATGATTAACAAATTACTCAGTCACCAGTTCCTATACCAGTACTTGTAGGATTACATGACAGGAGACGTGATACTCTGTGTGACCCTGCAGTGGCATCTATAAGTAAAATGGAATATAATCAGCACAGTGTGAAGTGAATACTATGACTATGTAAAATAATAGGTTGGAGGCTTTTTTCCATCCTTTGTAAGTGCATTGTAAGGTATGTTGCATTGGTATGCTGTTGATACATTTACGGTGCTGCTTTTGGATCTGTGCAGTTACCACTAGTGTTGGTTTTTGGAGAGTTGTACAGCAACTCTGGTTCTCTGCTTTTGGAACTGTGCAGTTACCACTAGTGTTGGTTTTCGGAGAGTTGTACAGCAGCTCTGTTTCTCTGCTTTTGGATCTGTGCAGTTACCACTAGTGTTGTTTTTGGAGAGTTGTACAGCAGCTATGTTTCTCTGCTTTTGGATC